>NC_057391.1:35304296-35419284 GCF_019320065.1 Cervus canadensis
CAGATAAAATAGACTTTCAAATTAAAAGCTGTGAAAAGAGACAAAGAAGACACTACATAATGATCAAGGATCAATCCAAGAAGAAAGATATAACAATTATAAATATATATTGCACCCAACATAGAGCACCGCAATATGTACGGCAAACACTAACGAGTATGAAAGAGGAAATTAATAGTAACACAATAATAGTGGGAGACTTTAATACCCCACTCACAACTATGGATAGATCAACTAAACAGAAAATTAACAAGGAAACACAAACTTTAAATGACACAATGGACCAGCTAGACCTAATTGATATCTATAGGACATTTCACCCCAAAACAAGCAACTTCACCTTCTTCTCAAGTGCACACGGAACCTTCTCCAGAATAGATCACATCCTGGGCCATAAATCTAGTCTTGGAAAATTCAAAAAAATTGAAATCATTCCAGTCATCTTTTCTGACCACAGTGCAGTAAGATTAGATCTCAATTACAGGAAAAAAATTGTTAAAAATTCCAACACATGGAGGCTAAATAACACGCTTCTGAATAACCAACAAATCATAGAAGAAATCAAAAAAGAAATCAAAATATGTATAGAAATGAATGAAAATGAAAACACAACAACCCAAAACCTATGGGACACTGTAAAAGCAGTACTAAGGGGAAGGTTCATAGCATTACAGGCTTACATCAAGAAACAAGAAAAAAACCAAATAAATAACCTAACTCTACACCTAAAGCAATTAGAGAAGGA
Organism: Cervus canadensis; assembly: GCF_019320065.1. NCBI lineage: Eukaryota > Metazoa > Chordata > Mammalia > Artiodactyla > Cervidae > Cervus > Cervus canadensis. The sequence goes on from NC_057391.1 coordinate 35,305,042, forward strand.
AGAAATGAAGAACCCCAGGGTTAGCAGAAGGAAAGAAATCTTAAAAATTAAGGCAGAAATAAATGCAATAGAAACTAAAGAGACCATAGCAAAAATCAACAAAGCTAAAAGCTGGTTTTTTGAAAAAATAAACAAAATTGACAAACCATTAGCAAGACTCATTAAGAAACAAAGAGAGAAGAACCTTTTTTTTTTTTTTTAAATTTTAAATTCAGAAGATAGGAGGTTTGGATTGGGATCGGTTTGGCAGATTTAACTGGTCTTGGCTTTTTTTCACTCAAGTATGGGTGATTAGCTACTGAGTGATTTAGGGATAGTTTTCTGCTTCACATGTTACTTCTTACTCCAACAGGCCAGTCAAAAAGTGTTTACATGAAGCGGGGCACCATTTTTCTCCATGGATTTGCTTTTGAGTGCTCTGGATCATGTTTGGATCCCTAACACTCCACTGAAATTCTCTTGTGTAAGGTACCAATGGTTTCATGTTGCTAAGTAAAATGATGCTATCATAATCTTATCTTACTTAAACTATCAGGAGTTGCTCAAATATTTCTATTTAATTTTTTTTTAATGTTGAATCCAGTTAGAAGGACTACATTTTCTAAAAGCAAAAATAAACATCTCTGGGTGATCCCTGTAAGTCTCCTTTGCTGGTTGTTCCTTATTGTTATATCTTTAAATATTGATGTGCAACAGACTTTAGTCCTTTAGAGTTCTTACCTTTTAAATTTATACTATGTTCTTTTGTCATATCCAGTCTCAGGACTTGGGATGTTAACTGGATGACCTCCAAATTTATCTCCAACCCAGTTTTCTCCCCTAAATTCCAGACTCTTACATCCAGCTGCCTACCCAACATATCAACTTGAATGTCCAAGAGGGCTCTCAGAGTTACATTTATAGATTGAGCTCCTTATAGTCCCACCACTCAAGCCTATTCCTCTTGCAGCCTTCCCCATTTCCTACAATGGCAACCTCACTTTTTTCATTTCTTAAACTAAAAACTTTGCAATCCACCATGACTTTTCTATTTCTTTACAGTTAATGTCTAATCAATCACTATAACCTTTTGGTGCTAACTTATATCCATAATCTCACTATTTTTCTCAACATCTAATTCTATATTCTCAGTGAAGTCATCGTGCTCTTTTTCTAGATTATAGTAATAGCCTCTTGAATGTTCTCCTTATTCCAGCTTTGCCCAACTCCCATCATTGCCTATTCATAAAGCAGCCAGAATAATCTCTTTAAAATATGACCAATACCATTTCACTCATCTGCTCAAACTCTGGTAGTATCTTCTCAACTCATTGAAAGTAGTAGTCAATTTACGTTTTTTAAAATCTTTTTTGAGATATAATTGACATATACCCTTGTGTAAGTTTAAGGTGTAAAACATTGATTTGATACATTTATACACTGCAATATGATTACCACTGTAGTGTTAATTAATACCTCATCATGTCACATAATTATTTCTTTTCTGTAGTGAGAACAATTAAGATCTAGTCTCTTAGCAACTCTGAAATTTATAATACAGTATTGTTGACTTAATCACTATGCTGGTGACTGGAACTCTAGGACTTATTTGTCTGTTAGTTGAAAGTTTATATCCTTAAACAAATCTCCTCAATTCCTCCCCAACCTCTGGTAGCCACCATTCTACTCTTTTTACAATTTTTTTTTTTCTTTAAGATTCCACATATACATTATAGCTCATAGCATTTTTGTCTGTTTGGTTTATCTCATTTAGCTTAATGGCCTCAAGGTTCATCTATTTCCCTTTACAATATCATGAAAAAAGTAAGTTTCCAAGGAATATATCTTACATATGATGCAAAACCTATATAAAGTCATAAAAGAGGACCAGAGTAAACTTTGGAAGACTTAGATCTAGTCCATGTTTATAAATAGGAAAAGCCTTATAAGAGAGAATAAAATATCTCCAAAAAATGATCTGCTTTTTTTTCTGATTAAAACCTTTAATAGATAAAAGAGAAAAGTGACAAAAATAATCAAGCCCTCTGAAAAATAATATCAAGGATGATATCATATGTTAAGATCTATTATAAACCTAGATCACTAAAATATTGAATTATTAACAGAGTGGTATAATACTGACCAATGCAAGAAGAGAGAGACTGGAAAAAAACTACAAAAAGTTTATACACGACAAAAGTATGTATTGTTTTCCATCAAGAAAAGAGTATGCCAATTCATACACTTATGACTATTTCAGATAGATTATGGACTTGAGTACAAAAGACAAAAGTATAAAAGGTAAAAATTTTAAACTCTTAGACATTACACCATAAAACTCCTAGAAGAGATCATAGGCAAGATCTCTAACATAAACCTTACCAATGTTTTCTTAGGTCAGTCTCCCAAGGAAATAGAAATAAAAGCAAAAAAAAAAACAAATGAGATGTAATCAAACTCATAAACTTTTATGAAAAAAAAAAAGAAAGACAACCTACAGAATGGTAGAATATAAGCTGGTACGGCCACTATGGAAAATAGTATGAAGGTTCCTCAGAAAACTAAAAATAGGATTACCATAGGATCCAGCAATCACACTCTTGGGCATATACAGAGAAAAATAATTCAAAAATGATGCACCCCTATGTTCACAGCAGCACTATTTACAATAGCCAAAACAGGGAAACCTAAACGTCCATTGACAGATGAATGGATAAAGAATATGTGGTACATATACACAAAGGAGTATTACTCAGCCATAAAAAGAACAAATTAATGCCATTTGCAGTAACATGGATGGACCTATAGATTATCATACTAAGCCAAGTAAGAAAAAGACATACCATATGGTATTACATATTTGTGGAATCTAAAATACAATACAATGAACCTGTCTATGAAACAGAAAAAGCCCAGAGAGAGAACAGAGTTGTGGTCACCAAGGTGGGCAGGGGGGTGGGTTGGGGAAGGGAAGGAGTAGGAGTTTGGGGTTAGGAGATGCAAACAAGAACATATAGGATGCATAAACAACAAGGTCCTACTCTATAGCCCAGGGAACTATATTCAATATCTTATGATAAATCATAATGGAAAGAATGTGAAAAAAGTATACATACATATACAGCTGAATCATTTCACTATATTTAAGACCTAGTTTTATTCTTAAGGTATGATTTATATAGATTCAGAGAAACAATAATATTTCTTATGAAAAAACATGGGCTCTACTTTCCCAGTACCTCAAATGGTACGACTCAGACTGTAAGGAATCTGCTTCAATGCCGGAAAACTAGGTTTGATCCCTGGGTCAGGAAGATCCCCTGGAGAAGGGAATGAGTACCCGTTCCAGTATTCTTGTCTGGAGAATTCCGAAGACAGAGAAACCTGGTGGGTTAGGGCTATAGTCCATGGGGTTCCTAAGAGTCAGACATGAATGAGTGACTAACTCACACTTATCAAAAATAAAATCAGACAAAAACTTTGAAATTAAATATCCAACTTCTCCATAACCATTGTTAGTTTTAAAATTGGTTATTTCAAAATGAATATCAGCAAATAACATTTGTACCTGTGCCACACATCTACACATTTCAAAAGCTGCTGACATTCTACATGTTTTAGATTTTTTTAAAAACCACTATTTACTTATGTAGTTTGCAACTTAAAATACACTGGAAAAAATGTGAAGCCTTATATGTATTTATATTTTAAAAAAATTATAAAACAGATGATATTAAAAGAAAATGTGGCCAAGATCAAGACTCCTACCCTTTTTTATTGCTTTCAATGCTTTTCTCCATTTGCATAGAGTTTTTGAATTCTCAATGATACTTATTTTCATTACTGCTCTTTGTTTTAGCTTAGCTTTTTGAAATTTTTTACTGTGTGCCAAGGAATATAAAACTGGGATACACAAACAAGAAACATTAGTGACACTATGTTTTCATCAAGTATCTCTAAAATGTTCCCATGTAGGCAATACTGTTTTGATAGAAGGCTCATTTACAGAAAATCAATCTCCTTTTAATTATAATGTCTAAAGTGATACGATTTCTGTCAATACTTTCTATGAGAAATATACATGATAAAAGAAAGTACATAGTTAATGGAAGCAGAAAAGGGTTTAGAGATTTTGAAGAATATCAATAATTTTGGATTTCTTCCAGGAACTAATTTCTAATTATGAAAACAATCATAAAAATAATTCTGATTTTAATTTTGCTCTAGTCCTTTTATTATATTTGAAAGGGCTGAGTTATAATGTTTGTGATTCAAAATGCATTAACAAAAGGCAAAGAATTATCTCTAAAGCTTATTGCACCATAATGTTTTCCTGGGTTGTTGACAATATGTTCTGGTGAAAAGGTCCAAATGTTTATGCATCAAAGACTTATCATCTGAGTTAATTAAGCATGAAGCAGAAAACACTTTTTGGAGCACTTGTCACTTGGGCCTTTTTCATTTCTTCGTGGTGATTCACAGCACATACTGTTTGTGACAGCCACTGGGTAGCTAATAACTGAATGGATTTTCAAGTTTGAGGAGTCTCATGAGCTTCTTGTCTCATGAGGCCAAAGTATGTAGTTACTAAAGCTACCAGGTTGGTTGCTACAGTGGAAAGAAAAATTAACAGATGAGAAGAGCAAGAGCAGATGGGGGAAGGAGTGAAAGGACTTTTTCTTTTAATTGGGGAAAGACATCTACAATAGTATTTTCCCTAAGCTCTGCTGTCAGAGAACCTGTCATCACACCATGACAGGATTGGACTCCACCAATGATTCTGTGATGCTGTAACGGTAGCCTTGAAAGATACAGAAACAATACCACTTAATATCTGGTATTAAGTGATCAAAAACCCACATAGGCAAAAGGTCTAATTAAATAACATTCTATTTGAGGGCAGAAGCCACAGATAAAAGTAACTGAAGCTCTGACATGGTCTTTAAAAAGCTGAAATAATTAAATTGTTTACATATCAAAAGACTTGAAATTGTATACCTTTAAACTGCTATATATTTCAGATATTTAGTAATTTCAATTTTCTGAAGGAAACACATTTTAAAAGATTACATAATGACGAGTTTATTCTACAAGCAAACAAAGAGTTAATTTTTCAGTTATAAGCACAAATATATATGAGATTCTTTCTCCTTCCTTAGAGCTAACTAAATGGTAAATATTACTGCTTACTCTGAAAAGAGGTGGGTCTGATTTATTTGTGAGGTGAAGCAACTCCATTTCTGAGTTTTTAGGGGACTATATACATTCTTTTCTACATGTTAAATTTTCACAAGTTTTCATAAAAGGGCAGTTTTTATTCCAATCCAAAGGAAGGGCAATACCAAAAAATGTTCAAACTATTGCACAATTGTGCCCATTTCACAAGCTAGCAAGGTAATGCTCAAAATCCTTCTAGCTAAGCTTCAACAATACATGAACTGAGAACTTACAGAAGTACAAGCTATATTTAGGAAAGGCAGAAGAACCACAGATCAAATCACCAACATCCATTGGATCATAGAAAAAGCAAGGGAATTCCAGAAAAACACTACTTCTGCTTGTATGCATCACTGTGGAAAATTCTTCAAAAGATGGGAATACCAGACACCTTACCTGCCCCCAGAGAAATCTGTATGCAATGGTTAGAACTAGACATGGAACAATGGACTGGTTTAAAACTGAAAAGGAGTATGTCAAAGCTGTATACTGTCTCTCTGCTTCTTTAACTTCTATGCAGAGTATACCATGCAAAATATCAGGCTGGATGAAGCACAAGCTGGAATCAGGATTGCCAGGAATAATATCAATAATCTCAGATACATGGATGACACCACCATAATTGCAGAAAGCAAAGAGGACCTAAAGAGCCTCTTGATGAAGGTGAAAGAGGAGAGTGAAAAAGCTGGCTTAAAGCTCAGCATTCAAAAAACTAAGATCATATACATGTTTTGATGCTGTGAAACAGATCACCAGCCCAGGTTGGATGCATGAGACAAGAGCTCGGGCCTGGTGCACTGGGAAGACCCAGAGGGATCGGGTAGAGAGGGAGGTGGGAGGGGGGATCAGGATGGGGAGTACATGTAAAACTATGGCTGATTCATGTCAATGTATGACAAAACCCACTACAATATTGTAAAGTAATTAGCCTGCAACTAATAAAAATAAAGGAAAAAAAAAAACAAAACAAACTGAGATCATGGCACGCAGTACCACCACTTCACAGCAAACAGATGAGGAAAAAATGGAAGCGGTGACAGACTTTATTTTCTTGAGCTCCAAAATCGCTGCAGATGGTGACTGCAGCCATGATATTAAAAGATGCTTCCTCCTTTGAAGGAAAGCTATGACAAACCTAGACAACATATTAAAAAGTAGACACATCACTTGGCTGACAAAGTTCCACCTAGTCAAAGCTATGGTTTTTCTAGTAGTCATATACGGATGTGAGAGTTGGATGAAAAAGAAGGCTGAACCCTGAAGAACTGATGCTTTTGAACTGTGGAGCTGGAGAAGACTCTTGAGTCCCTTGGATAGCAAGAAGATCAAACCAGTCAATCCTAAAGAAATCAATCCTGAATATTCATTGGAAAGACTGATGCTGAAGCTGAAGCTCCAATACTTTGGCCACATGATGCAAAGAGCCAATTCACTGGAAAAGACCTTGAAGTTGGGAAAGATGAGGGCAGGAGGAGAAGAGGGCAACAGAGGATGAGACAGTTGGATGGCATCATTGACTCAATGGACATGAGTTTTAGCATACTCCAGGACATTGTGAAGGACAGGGAAGCCTGTGGTGCTGCAGTCCATGGGGTCTCAAAGAGTCTGACACAACTGAGCGACTGAACAACAACAATAATTCATAAAATGGATTCAATCTTTCTTTACGTGTAAAATCAAATTAACAAGCTTTCATCTTGGAAGTTAACTTATAGTGATATAATTTCAAGTCTTGAAAGTTAATTCAATATAATATGTGCACGCTGCTAAGAAGACCAGTGTGACTCTCTCAATAACCTCTGAATTTCCCAGTTAGGCATGCAAACAGTCAGAAAAATTAGAGTATAATTTTTCTAGAATTTGAAAACAGGGTACTCCATTTCAAATTATTTGCAAGGTATTTCAAAAATATTTTCAAGTGATTTCTAGGCCTCTTATCTCTTTGGACCAAAGCAATTGTAAAATAGGGGAAAATAAAATCAAATATACTAGGGAAATGATTGCTTGCAGGATGTCTGTTTATGAGCATATAATTTTAAGAAACTTTAGAAGGCTAAGGCCAATGGAAGGAATTACCTAAACTGGGGAGGAGGAGGGAAGAAAGAAAATATATAATAAAGTCAAGTCAGTAAAAGCAAGTCAGTATTTTTTGGCCAATTTTCTAGTTTAAAGAGATGAGTGATAAACTATGACTACTTAAAGGTGGAAATATGCAGAATACACCTTGAGATAACATGATCTTTCAGTTTGTATAAAAAGTCAAGGAATGCAGTACTTCATGTGAACATGCAATGGCCATTCCTGCAGGTCCTCCTTTCATCATCTCAAGCATAGGATTTGATCACCCATGTGTAAATGTAACTGACAGTAAGATCAGATTCAGTGCGGGAAACATCTGGATACATATGCATAGTTACTTGCAGTCACCAAATGTTTAAGTAGTTTACCAGATGAGTTGTAATTTGTGAAGACGTTTCTTTTCTTGACCTTTGGTTGACTCTCTCCAGTAGGAAAATCCTTCTGTATTTGCTCTTCTGAAAAAATTAACATAAAATTCCTAAGTAAAAAATAATAACAACAAAACTGCCAAATTCCAACTTTTAAGAGCAGTTTAATAAATTTTCCACTTCAGTTCAGTTCAGTTCAGTTGCTCAGTCATGTCCAACTCTTTGCAACCCCATGAAATGCAGCACATCAGGCCTCCCAGTTCATCATCAACTCCTGGAGTTCACCCAAACCCATGTCCATTGAATCAGTGATGCCATCCAACCTGTTGTCCCCTTCTCCTCCTGCCCTCAATTTATCCCAGCCTCAGGGTCTTTTCAAATGAGTCAGCTCTTCGCCTCAGGTGGTGAAATTACTGGACTTTCAGCTTCAACATCAGTCCTTCCAATGAACACCCAGGACTGATCTCCTTTAGGATGGACTGGTTGGATCTCCGTGCAGTCCAAGGGACTCTCAAGAGTCTTCTCCAACACTACGCTTCAAAAGCATCAATTCTTCAGCATTCAGCTTTCTTTATAGTCCAACTCTCACATCCATACATGACTACTGGAAAAACCATAGCCTTGACTAGACGGACCTTTGTTGACAAAATAATGTCTCTGCTTTTTAATATGCTGTCCAGGTTGGTGATAACTTTCCTTCCAAGGAGTAGTGTCTTTTAATTTAATGGCTGCAGTCACCATCTGTAGTGATTTTGGAGCCCCTCAAAAATAAAGTCTGCCACTGTTTCCACTGTTTCTCCATCTATTTGCCATGAAGTGATGGCCAGATGCCATGATGTTAGTTTTCTAAACGTTGAGTTTGAAGCCAACTTTTTCACTCTCCTCTTTCACTTTCATTAAGAGGCTCTTTAGTTCTTTTCACTTCCTGCCATAAGGGTGGTGTCATCTGCATATCTGAGGTTATTGATATTTCTCCCAGCAATCTTGATTCCAGCTTGTGCTTCATCCAGCCCAGCCTTTCTCATGATGTGCTCTGCATATAAGTTAAAAAAGCAAGGTAACAATATACAGCCTTGACATACTCTTTTCCCTATTTGGAACCAGTCTGTTGTTCCATGTCCAGTCCTAACTGTTGTTTCCTGACCTGCATACAGGTTTCTCAAGAGGCAGGTCAGGTGGTCTGGTATTCCCATCTCTTTTGGAATTTTCCACAGCCTTGTCTAACTCAGTGAAACTAAGCCATGCTGTGTGGGGCCACTCAAGATGGACGGGTCTTTGTGGAGAGGTCTGACAGAATGTGCTCCACTGGAGAAGGGAATGGCAAGCCACTTAAGTATTCTTGCCTTGAGAACCTCATGAACAGTATGAAAAGGCAAAAGATAGGACACTTAAAGGTGAACTCCCAGGTCGGTAGGTGCCCAATATGCTTTTGGAGATAAGTGGAGAAATAACTGCAAAAGAATGAAGGGATGAAGCCAACACAAAAACAAAACCAAGTTGTGGATGTAACTGGTGACAGGAGCAAGGTTCGATGCTGTAAAGAGCAATATTGCATAGGAACCTGGAATGTTAGGTCCATGAATCAAGGCAAATTGGAAGTGGTCAGACAGGATATGGCAAGAGTGAACGTTGACATTCTAGCAATCAGTGAACTAAAATGGACTCGAATGGGTGAATTTAACACAGATAGCCATTATAGCTATTACTATGGGCAGGAATGCTTTAGAAGAAATGGAATAGCCATCATAGTCAACAAAAGAGTTCGGAATGCAGTACTTAGATGCAATCTCAAAAACAACAGAATGATCTCTGTTCATTTCCAAGGCAAATATTCAGTATCACAGTAATTCAAGACCAGTTACGCTGAAGAAGCTGAAGTTGAACAGTTCTATGAAAATCTACAAGACCTTCTAAAACTAACACACAAAAAAGATATCCATTTCATTATAGGGGACTGGGATGCAAAAGTAGAAAGTCAAGAAACACCTGGAGTAACAGGCAAATTTGGCCTCGGAGTACAGAATGAAGCAGGCCAAATCTTAATAGAGTTTACCAAAAGAATGCACTGGTAATAGCAAACACCCTCTTCCAACAACACAAGAGAAGACTCTACACATGGACATCACCAGATGGCCAACACCGAAATCAGATTGATTATATTCTTTGCAGCCAAAGAGAGAGTAGTTCTATACAGTCAGCAAAAAACAAGACCAGGAGCTGACTGCGGCTCAGATCATGAACTCTTTATTGCCAAATTCAGACTTAAATTGAAGAAAATGAGGAAAACCACTAGAGCATTCAGGTATGATCTAAATCAAATCCCTTATGATTATACAGTGGAAGTGACAAATAGATTTAAGGGACTAGATCTGATAGAGTACTTGATGAACGATGGACGGAGGTTCGTGACATTGTCCAGGAGACAGCTATCAAGACCATCCCCAAGAAAAAGAAATGTAAACAGTCAAAATGGCTGTCTGAGGAGACCTTACAAATAGCTGTGAAAAGAAGAGAAGCGAAAAGCAAAGGAGAAAAGGAAAGATAAAAGCATATGAATGCAGTGTTCCAAAGAATATCAAGGAGAGATAAGAAAGCCTTCCTCAACGATCAATGCAAAGAAATCGTGGAAAACACTATAATGGGAAAGACTAGAGATCTCTTCAAGAAAATTAGTGATACAAAGGGAACATTTCATGCAAAGATGTGCTCAATAAAGGACAGAAGTGGTATGGACCTAACAGAAGCAGAAGTTATTAAGAGGTGGCAAGAATACATTGAAGAACTGTACAAAAAATATCTTCATGACCCAGATAATCACAGTGGTGTGATCACTCACCTAGAGCCAGACATGCTGAAATGTGAAGTCAAGTGGGCCTTAGGAAGTATCACTACAAACAAAGCTAGTGAAGGTGATGGAATTCCAGTTGAGCTATTTCTAACCCTAAAAGATGATGTTTGAAAGTGCTGCACTCAATATATCAGCAAATTTGGAAAACTCCGCAGTGGCCACAGGACTGGAAAAGGTCAGTCTTCATTCCATTCCCAAAGAAAGGCAATGCCAAAGAATTCTCAAACTACTGCACAATTGCACTCATCTCACACGCTAGTAAAGTAATGGTCAAAATTCTCCAAGTCAGACTTCAGCAATATGTGAACCATGAACTTCCAGATGTTCAAGTTGGTTTTAGAAAAGGCAGAGGAACCAGTGATCAAATTGCCAACATCTGCTGGATCATCGAAAAAGCAAGAGAGTTCCAGAAAAACATCTATTTCTGCTTTATTGACTTATCTAAAGCATTTGACTGTGTGGGTCACAATAAACTGTGGAAAATATTCCACTTATATGAGCAAATGTTCCATTTCTGTTCCATCTTGACAGTGATAAAATATTGCTAATGTATGTTTTAAATATATATTTGTTTTCCCATGGGCTTTATCATACAAGGAATATTCATGTAAACAAAAGCTTCTATTTAGACATGCTGGTAGACTTCCTTCATTTATCATTAGATAACTTTAAATATTAAACTATTATGTCCTTTTCATATATTCTACTGGTTTATTTTAGTAAATGAAAGGTTTCTTTTCATAAAACATGTGGAGAAAGACCCCTACACCAGGTATATTTAAAATTGCTATGTAATACATCTGTTTTTATTATTAAAATAATGCTATTTTATTCAGGTCTACATTATTCAACCTATTTGTATTATCTCCTATTTTATGTAGAAAGAAGTGATGAGCTTACCTCCCCAATTGTCATCTTGTGCCTGTTTGCTCTAGCAAGAATCAGTGGTCTGGGAATTGGATACCATTGAAACTATTTATGTACTTTCATCTCTTACTTTGGTCCTGTGTCTCAAAGCACTGGGAAAGAACAAAGGATTGACTGATTTGTCTTGGGGCCAAACTTCATTGACTGACCCAAAAAATACATTGAAATTAAAAATCCTTCTAACCAAACTGAAACAGCACTTTGAAAGGAGTGAATATGAGCATTGATTTTATACCTGGGAGCTAACCTCTATGCCCATTTATTAGTTTCACCTTATCCATAGTCCCTTGAGAAGAAAGAAATAGAAAGCTGCAATTTCTAGAGGCTAGAATCAGACAATAAACAAATTGATCAGCATACAGTTTCAGATTTTGATTTCCTGAGCTGGAAGAAGAAAAATCAGATAAACAGCTTAAAAATTCTAAGAGAAAAATGAAGACTTGGTGATGGGAATCCTAAGGGAATTCAGAGGCATTTGTGACTAACCTAACACATTAAAGGGGAAAATAAATCTTGAAGACCCTTTGTATCAATGAGTACTAAATCTGCCTATTCATTATAAATGGCCTTAAGAACTTCTATAATATACTAATGCTTGGACACCATGTCCCAGAAATTCTAATGGACTGTATTTGGAATGAGGCTCAGGCATAGCGTTTTTTTTTTTTTTTTTTTTAAGCTCACTGGTGATTTTATTTTGCAGGCAGGGTTGAGAATCATTGATCTAAATCACCGGATAAGAATTACTTTGGGGTTTTATAAAATGCAAAATCGGATTCGGTAACTCTGTGTTGGAACCTGATAACCTAACAAACTCCAGGGTAAAGCCACCACTACCATTATTGCTACACATGTGACAAGCAAAAGTCCTCTACTCTAATGAGTTTTCATTCCTTCTGGAGGGAAGGTACTGTATCGGGTACATACCTGTTCTGGTCCATTGGCCAGCAGGTTGTGTATTTTCCCCTTAACTCTAAAAACATTTCTTTTTTAACTTCTATAAACTGACCCTTTCAGCATTTATCCCTCAAAGTAACACATCACTCAGGTGTGTATATATATATATATATATTTTTTTAATAATTCATTAACTGCTATGTGTTATTGCTGGGTTTCCCAAGAAAGAAGACAAAGACTGAAATGAGCATGTGGGGAGTAATAAGAGACTACTCTTGGAATCAACAGCTATGGAAAGGGAAAAAAGCAGAAGGGACAGGGAGAAGATGATCAGTGGGAACAGGCCTTTACATTCCTGAATTGAAGAGTCACTGGGTGTGGGTTGCTGTGTGTCCTAAGTTGCTTTAGTCATGTACGACTCTTTGCGATCCCATGGACTGTAGCCTGCCAGGCTCCTCTGTCCATGAGATTCTCCAGGCAACAGTAATGGAGTGGATTGCCATGCCCACCTCCAGGGGATATCCCCAACCCAGGGATTGAACCTGTATCTCTTACATCTCCTGCATTGACAGGTGAGTTCTTTACCACTAGCACCACCTGGGAAACCCTCCAGATGGGACTATGACTTTGGGTGAGATGACAACTAAAGGTTATCTGACAGTACTGCTCCCCAGAGGCTGAGAGAGGCTGAGACAGTAACTCCTTCAATCTTAAAGAAGGATCTGGACAGTGCAGCACAGAGTTCACTAAAGTCTATTTCTTTGCTTCTTGATATCTTTATAAATTCTGGGAGTGACTCATAAAGGATGGTGGCTGTCTTATTCTAGTGGAAACAGAAAAGGATGATTCCTGGGACAAATGACAGTCATCAGGATGGCAGCTGCTCTCAGGATTATAACCGGCATCATAACAGTCTTCTCCCATCCACTGTAGATTCTTCTCTCCTAACCTAGCACCTCTACTTGTCTCAGTAACTTACTGGGTAGTATGACATTGTACCTCATCCTTGAGGGATCTGAGCCTTGGACATTGTGTTCCCAGGTTGTGGCTGCTACAGCTGTCCACTTACCATTAAAATTGTATAAGGAACTACCAAGAACTTACTAAGTAGATGAACATATTCTTCCCTATCCCTTTTGTGTAATAGCAGTGCTACCTTCTGATAATGCAAGTCAACTGTCCCTTCCAGGATGATGAATCCTCTTCTCATGTGTCAGTCCCTGAACAGGACAAGTCCAAAGTTCCACACAGATGACACAGCCAATAGTTTGATAAAGCCATTGCTGTATCCATGGTGAACCTGTTGTATACCTTGGAGAATCAGGAATTCTAAACCCTCAGAACCCAAGGCACACTTGAAAAGAATACGTATTCTGCTGTCTATGGTTAGGAGTTTGATATCTATATGCATTTATTTTGTCCTGAAAGTAAACACGAGGTATCTGGATCAGGGAAGATTATTAATATAACAGTAAGCACATTTGTTCCCCATACTTCATTGCCCCCCTTCCAGGTGATTTTAATACAATGAAACCCAGATGGTTTGGCCTGCAAGTGCACAAAGGATGTTTTCTTCCCCAAAGGAGAGAAAATCCAAACTTCTAATTCTGTGAACATACATGGGTTACACACCACCCAGTGGCCACTCTCTCCTCCAGAGAGACAGAAATAAACTTTATCTTCCTGGAATAAACAAAACTTCACTGGGAAGTAAAGAGAAGTTTCCTGATTTTTAACCCTTTGGGATGTAAATGAATGACTGGCATCAGATTTTATCTGCCTTCGTAATATAAATACACACCCCTAGGAAAGAAATTTTTCAATCTTTCCAGAGGTCTCTACCTATTCAAGTCATCTAAATTCCAGATTTGTCAACTGAGATCCAGGTACAGAAAAACTGGGAAATGATAATCATAAAATTGAGAACAGAGCTCCCCTTTGGAGAAAGGAGATGAAAAAGAATATGAGGGGATGCACGCAGGGCTTCAAAACATCACTAATGTTCCATTTCTTAACCTGGACACATGAGTTTCATGTTTTGTTTTGTTTTTTATAAGTTCTATATAGTTTATATTTCTGTATAGGTATAAAATATTGTGAAATACACAGTTAATTTAAAAGTTTTGAAGAATATCAGGACTAGTTTTCCATGCCTCATGTTGCTTTTTATTTACATTACCAGCAAAAATCCTCACTCACAATTCATGCCACACTGCTTTATACATTCCTAACTTGACAACATCTATCACAGCTCTTCAGCATTCCAGTGGTTTTCAGATTTGTCTGAAATCCAGGGTCATCTATCCCCATTCAATCATCATTATCACTGTATCTTGTTGCCTTAACTGAGGAGTCCACAAACTATAGCCTGCAGGTCAAGTGCAGCCTGATGGCTGTTTTTTATAAATAAAGTTTTATTGAATCATTCATTCAATTACATACGGTCTATGGCTGCTTTCCCACTGCTTTCCTACTGAGCTGAGTAGTTGTAGCAGAGACCAAATGGCCTACAAGGCCTAAAATATTTGTTATGTGGCTCTGTAGAGAAAAAGTTTGCCAATCCTGCCTCCTCTAAATCCTGGTTCTTTCCTGCAGTCGCCGCCTCCACCTAGGCCCCCCAAGACAAGGCTATTTTAAAAATTTTCCCTTCATATGTGCCTCACAACTAGAAGATAACACAAGGGTGTTACTGACACTTCTAAACCATGCTTCTTCCTTCTTCTTTTTAAAAACAAAAAACTTGTAGAATTTTTTGTGGATTATGGCCAATTTGTGGATTGGCCTAGAGTCTGTTTTACAGAGTGAGGTAAGTCAGAAAGAAGAAAACAAATGTCATATATTAACACATATATGTGGAATCTAGACAAATGGTACAAATGAACCTATTTGCAGGGCAGGAATAGAGATGCAGACATAGAGAACGGACTTGTGGACATGAGGTGGCGAATGGAAGGGTGGGGTGAATTAGGAGATTGGGATCGACATACTACACTACCAGGTGTAAAACAGACAGCCTTGAGAACCTGCTGCACAGCGCAAGGAGCTCAGCTCTGTGTCCTGTGATGACCTAGATGGATAGGATGAGGGTGGGGGTCAGAAGGAGGTCCAGGAGGGAGGGGATGCCTGTATACATATAGCTGATTGACTCTGTGGTACAACAGAAACTAACACGACATTGTAAAACAATACCCCAATAAAAAACACAATATACACATACAACATTTGATACTCATGCCATTGCCCAATATATTTATTTAGCCATAACCCTTAAAGACCTCTCACAGATGAATCTACCATCCAGATACTGCCAGCCAACCCTATTGTGATTATAAATTTGACCATGCCATTATCAACAACCTCACTAACTCGCCTTAAGTTCAGCATCCCTCTCTCTGGCCAGGCTATCCCACCCTTCCATTTAATTTATTCTACAGCCCACACTATAGTATTATTTCAATGTTAGCTACACTGTTTCACTCTTCATTACCCATCTCCACTGCCTTTGAAGTCTAGTTTCCTTCTCTAAGTAACCTAATGTAGTACTTCTCAAACTTTAGTGTGTCTACAAATCCCCTGAGGATCCTACTAAAAAGGCAGACACTTAGTAGGCCTGAGGCGGGATTTGAGCTTTTCTCATTTCTAACATTCCAACCCAGGAAGGCCATTGTTGCTGGTCCTCAGATCATAGAATCAAGAACCTAAATATCATGTTGCATAGTTTAAGAGAAGTTAGAGGGAAGATTAGTCAATGGGAGGTCTTGAGTTTAGTGAGTTATTTCTGAGTCTGCAAATATGTAACGCTATTCATGTTTGCTAAGTGTTGCCCATTGAAGTTAGGTTCCTATTTTCCTCTAGAAACAGAGATAAGAACTTTATCTTTCCTGATGGTGCTTCAAGGGGATGGCCCCCAGATCCTTGAGAATGTCATTCATGGGTTACAAAACTGGCAAAAGCCTTTCAAAAGATTTACATTGTAAGGGGAATTTACAAGTGTTCTAAGGTAAATGCTATAGAAAAATGGAAATCAGGAGCTTAGAGTCAAAAGTCTGTCTAAAGTTTAGCCAACCTGAGGGGGATTTTAAAGCCTTCTTGGCCTCCCATTTATCTCCCTTTCTAACTTCTCACTTGAATCAATCACCAACCAATCTCCCTCTCTCTCTCAGACACACACACACACACACACGCACACACAGACTAATATTTAACAGTTTGGAATAAAGTAATTTCTCCAAAAATCCTACTCCCATGAAAGCTCATTTCTACTCCAATATTTTCTGTGTCAGTAAATGCTACTACCGTTTACACCAAATGTTCAACCAAAAACCTAGGAGAAATCATTATTTCCTCTCTGAACCTTCATATCAAATTCATCAGCAAGTTCTACATATTTTTCAAAAATATACTCTTCATCCATCCACTTATCTCCATTTCTATTTCTCCAATAGATATATAAGTAATACAGGATCCATTAACTCTCATTGGACTAACACAATATCCTGCTAAGTAGCTTTACTAACACTGTTCAAGTGATCATTTCTATTAGATTTCCCTGTTAAAGACCTTATTAACCTTTATCTAACAATATATGATTACCAGTCACAAGTTATTAGATTCAGCCTTTATTCTTAAAAAGTAAATTCAGTTCAGTTCAGGTTAGTCGCTCAGTTGTGTCCAAAAGTAAGAAATACCAATAAATATAAAAATCTATGAACAATTTTTGACATAGATTTTTTTATGTCTTTTGCAAAGTAAAATATTTTACAATAATCAAGGCTATTTCAAATTAACAGTTTCAGAAACAACTCAGTTTAAGATATCTGTCTTTATCTCCATTCCAAAATTCTTAGATGATAGATCTCTTTTATTACCTCTTATCAGAAACCTATCCCCAGACTACAAACTTTTGCTAAATACACTGGAGTTTTTTCATAGTAATTATGAGGATAGGTGAAAGGTAGTTCTAGAAAAGTAATATGACTGATCAGATAGAATAATGTTTATAGATTTAAAGATTCAATAGTATAAAGATGTCATACTACCACAAGTGATTTATTAAATCAATTCAGTCATCATTAAAATTCCATATTTGATGAATATAAGCAGATTCTGAAATGTATTTAATTTCTCAAAGGACTAGAATAAATAAGTTACTGCTGAGGAATAAGGTAGAGGAAGGACTGGTTTTCCAAATATCAAGATTTCCTATAAAGCAAAATAATTAAGACAGTTGAGACTTCACTGCAGCATAGAAATCAGACCAATTAAGTAGACTAGAGGTCCCAGAAACAGATATTATGTCCAATGCAAACAGGGACATTTAACATATGCTGGAGATGACACTAAAGGACAGTAAGAAGCATGGTCTTTTGAACTGGATGTGTTAGGAAAACAGTATGTCAACTGTGGAAAAAAAATCATTATGCCAAAAAAACTCCAACAAAACAAACAAACCAAAAAAAAAAAAAAAAACAACAGTCATCACCATGTAACATCTTGTTCCAAAGAGATTTTAATATTTTTAGATATTTAAGTCATGTTATGGGTAGTTTTAGAACTAAGAATAAAGATATTTAGAGACTATTTTATTGGAAGTTTTAATGAGGATTTAAATGCAGCTGAAAGTGAAAGTGGCTCAGTCATTTCTGACTCTGTGACACTATGGGCAAGTCCATGGAATTCTCCAGGCCAGAATAGTGGAGTGGGTAGCCTTTCCCTTCTCTAGAGGATCTTCCCAACCCAGGGATTGAACCCAGGTCTCCTGCATTGCAGGCGGATTCTTTACCAACTGAACTATAATCAGGGTTAGTCCAGATTTAATTCTATATTTTCCTAGTTTTGAAGATATATGCCAAAAATATACAATATCTTCTGAATAAACCAACTTTTCACTATTATAATGTATGAAGGACAAACATATCATTTGTAAATATTGGTTCCAGATTTTGAATATGCCTCTAATCATTTCAAATTCACCATCACTTCTCATTCTTCTTTTAGCATTTATATAATCAATACCCAATGTAAACTTTTTGAAAGTTTAACAGCTCAGAGTGTTTTTATTTTGCTCCAAAATTAGACTGCAGTCTCAGTTTTAGGTTTATGAATACAAACTAGATTGATGAAACTAGTGGATTTTGTTTCACGTCTACAAAATCTATTTTCTTCCAATGTCTTTTTCTAATATTACTCTCAGCATTTGTCCACTTATGAGCATTTCAAGAACACTTTGGTGAATAAACATAATAAAAGATGAAGGAATATTGTCACACATACTTTCCAAAAAGTTTGGACTCTTTGCTAATTGAAGTATAGTTGAAAACAGTATTATATTGGTTAAGTGCACAACGTAGTGATTTGACTTTTATATACAAATGTCAATTTGTATATATTACAAATTGATTACCACAATAAGTCCAGTAACCACCCCTCAATATATGAAACTATTGCTATATTATGATCTATATTCCCTATCCTGTAATTATATCCCTGTGACTTATTTTATAACTTGAAGTTTATACCTCTGAATCCCTTTCACTTATTTTGCCTAATCTTTCCCTCCCCCTTCCCTCTGGCAACCAAGTTTCCGGTATCTAGGAGTCTGTTCTGTTTGTTTATTTGTTTTGTTTTATAAATTCTACATGTATGTGAAATCATATACTATCTGCCTTTCTTTGTCTGACTTACTTAGTGTAATATCCTCTAGGATGATCCTAAATATGTCCATATTCTTGTTGCAAAATTTTGTGTGATGATATCATTCCAATTGAATGACTAACTGAGTGAGAATGTCATATTTCCCTTTTTATCCTTAGAAATATACTTCACTTTTTGATTCTTGAATTTGAGAAAGTTCATCTAAGATGTTATACTCTGAAGACTTATAGATGAGATTGTGCTTATAAAAGCTATTTCATCATTATTATTAAAAGCCCAGAGTTTACTGTGGTGCTGTCTCATATTCTGATTTATCTCCTGACTCAAATTATTTGTGAAAATTCTTCTTTCATAAATTTTCTTCTCTTTACCATTATAAGCAGAAAGTTCTCAACAAGGCTAAAGAATGGTAAGACAATACTACAGAGATGATGTTTCAAATAATTTTTATATGTTTTGAGACATAGTTATAATATTTTGGACAAGGAAATAAGAAAACAAGAACAAATAAATGATGAAGGTTTGTTTCCAGCATGAGCCTTGTAGAAAAACCCATAATTCTTTTTTCTTATTATTTCAGTCTTTTTTTTAAAGCATCATTGGTAATAAATTATGAGCAATGAAATAATCTCCACTATGATAAAATAGCCAGGTATTTCAAGATACAATAAAATAAAATCATTGAGATCCTACTATGTAACTTTAATTTATAAAGGGATTCCATGTATCAGACTACAGATAGCATGAGTTTTGTTTATTAAAAATACTTTTTCTTCTTTGGAAGATATTTAGTAAAAAATAAAGTCCCTAAAGTATCAGTCCTTAAACACAGTTGAAAGCAGTCAAAAAATGAAACTCAAAAACTAGAAATGGGTTCAATGAATGCTGATGTTGTCTCAAAAGTTAATTTGAGCTCCAAACTTTCTTAATGGAATTAAAAACCTAAATGTGAAAGATAAAGTACTAATGCTTTTCAAACATACTCTATAAGAATCTTTATGATCTAATTTACCTGGGCCTTGTCCTGGGCTTTGACATTTTAAAAGATCTCCAGTGGATTCACCAGGCTTCCCCTGTGGCTCAGAGGTAAAGACTCTGCCTGCAGTGCAAAAGACTCAGCAGGAGTTGCGGGTTCCATCCCTGGGTCAGAAAGATCCTCTGGAAAAAGAAATGACAATGAACTCCAGCATTCTTGCCTGGAAAATCCCCTGGATAGAGGATGTTGGGGGGTTATAGTCCATTGGGTCACAAAGAGTTGGACACGACTTGGTGACTTTCTTTGTGACTAAACAAACAAGAGTTGATTCTAATGGGCAGACAAGCTTGAGCAATAATGAGCCCAGGGAGATTTTTTGTTATGTTTTTTATAAAGATCAAAGTTAGATTTGTCAGCTTTTTGCTTTTAAATGCATCTTTTCCTTTTTTTTCTGTTTTCATTAAGCAATTATTTAAGAAAGCATACTAGATAAACCATCCTGAGGAAGTTTATATTACTGTATGTCTTTAATTTGCCCTAATAAAGCTGTATGTCTGTACCTCTATCTGACAAAGACAGACATATTACTATATATTATGAAGACACA
Source organism: Cervus canadensis (assembly GCF_019320065.1). Lineage (NCBI taxonomy): Eukaryota > Metazoa > Chordata > Mammalia > Artiodactyla > Cervidae > Cervus > Cervus canadensis. The sequence continues at coordinate 35,325,594 of NC_057391.1, forward strand.
TACAAACATTTATATTTATATCCAAATAATCATCTTTGGGAAACAAATATCAGTACAGAACTGAAAATGTACCACATTTGAAATCACTTTGAAAAGCTTATAAGAATATCTTCATTTTGGCATGATCATACATATTCTATTTTTGTAGTAACGATATTTCAACTCATAAGGAGTCACTTTTTAAAAAAGTAGCTGGGTGCTGAGAAAGGAGAGAGATTTTTCTCTTCTGAGTTTCAGCAAAATATATTTAATTATGCCATGTTTAAATTCCCATCATTGCAATTCCATCAGACAATAGCATTGCTGTGATTAAAAGATGAGTCAGAGAGATAAAATGAAAATTGAAACAGGAAATATCTTCAAGTTAGAGGCTTGGTTGCCTTGCCTCCCTTCAACTGATTAGACATAATCATTTGAAATGTTCTCTCCTGTTGCAATGAAAAGGCAGCTCATTGTCACCAGTCAATCAGTCAGAGGTGAAAAACAGGCCAAATCTATAACAGTAGAATATGCAATGAAAATAATTTCTTATTTTAGAGAGACCCATGATCAAATGGGAGAAGGAAATGGCAACCCACTCCACTATTCTTGCCTGGAGAATCCCATGGACAGAGGAGCCTGGCAGGCTGCAGTCTACGGGGTCGCAGAGAGTTGGACACGACTGAGCGATTAAACAGCATGATCAAATGACATCCTTAGAATTATCGCTAACCAAAAGAATTAGGGTCTGTTAATAGGCAAACTAGACTTCCATATATATTTTATATACGACAACGTGTCCAAATTCCCTTATATATGTTGTTTCATGAATTATATTGCATAAGGAATCCGGATGCCATGCAACTGCTATATTATTGTGTATCTGTCATTTCTATTTCTTTTGTGGAATATTAAGTCTTCAACATATGGATATCAGCAGGACAGCAATGACAATTTCATTTTACCCTTCCAAGAGATGTTTTATTTTAGGAACAATAATAACCAACCAACAAAAAAGGAAACAATCTTTACTAATGATTGTGTTCACGGCACATTAAGGAACGTGTGTTTTGATGTGGAGGAGTTAGATCTCATGGGGGATAATAAGCAGATTAAAAAAAAATCATTATTAGGAAGTTGACTGACAAAAAGCCATGACAGGCCAGAGGTGAAGGAGAGAATGGTGGTCTGAGGTACAATATTGAGGCGGTATTGAAAGTATCTTTGTCTTCCCATTTGGTGATGTGATATACACAAAGTGAAAAAGTGAGTGTTAGTCACTCAGTCGTGTCCAACTCTGTGACATCATGGCCCATAGCCTTCCAGGCTCTTCTGTCCATGGAATTCTCCAGGTGAGAATACTGTGTGGGTAGCCACACAGGGATTGAAACTGGCAGGCAGATTCTTTACAGTCTGAGCCACCAAGAAAGCCCAATGAGACACACACTGGGCTGAAAAAAAGAGGCAGATGTATTGAGTTGGCCAAAAATTTCATTTGGGGTTTTCTGTAACATCTTGTGGAAAAACCTGAACTAACTTTCTGGCCAACTCAATATAAAAAGCTGAATTTAAGTTCTGTAATACTATAGACCCCTAAACTGTATCTCTAACAAAACATGGAAGATGGAGCAATTCTGTCACTTGCCAAAGCCGTCAGAGCACTATGCAAGTAGAGTACGTCCGTCCGCACCTGGAGAGGTCAACAGCGTGTAAACTTCACTGGTAGAGCTCCAGCTCATAAATCACAGAATAGCAAGCTCCAGGTTACGTAAGTTTATTCAGTTCAGTTCAGTTCAGTCGCTCAGTTGTGTCCGACTCTTTGTGACCCCGTGGATGCAGCATGCCAGGCCTCCCTGTCCATTACCAACTCCTGGAGTTGTAAGTTTATTAAGAAGTAAGAATATGTGAATATTTAAATATATTTAAACGCATAACTTTGTATCCTATTTTTATAAAAAAAATTAAATTTTTCTTTAAGCTTTGGCATGTTTTTTCCTTATTTCCCATCTTGGTTGATTTTTTTTTTTTTTTTGCATTTTTTTTATCTCCTATAATCAAAATTTCCAGATATTTGCTGGCTTTTTTCTTTTAATTATTCATTCAATAGACTAGTTTTAAGTCTTTCCTCTATTCTGCTTTTTCTTTTATAATCAATGTGTAATTTTATATTTTATCCAATTCCATAAGTTTTTATAAGGCTTCATCTTTTTTAAACCTTTGAAGAGTTAATTTAACACACCCATCTTTTATTAAAGGAATTTTAAAGGCAAGAAACTTTTGCATAATATTTGGGCTGCATTCTATTAGCTTCAAAATGTAGTGCCATTATCTTTCTTTTTACATAACAAATATTGTTTTATTCAAGGGTCTGTTTAAACAGATATAATTTAACTATAATATTTTTAAATTTTTAAAAAAAGGTAGATCATATGATCAACGGGCACAGAAAGGACTGTCATACAGTGCTGCCCACCTCATAGCTACAGGAGTCAATTCTTTGGTTGTTTTCATGTCATTATAGGAGAAGTGTGGTTTTATTATCTATACAGTCCAGCTAAATACCTGTCAGTATTACAGTAGATATTAAAGACTACTGCATAATCTTAAGTCCAACTGGTTTCTTCCAAATATCTGAAAACCATGTGAAGCATTTGTGGAAAATTTATGCAAGAACCTTAAGTTCTTTAAACATCATCTCTAATAGAAGCCAAATAATAAGTGTAAATACATTAAAATATATTATCATTTATAATACTTCCCATCATGATTCATCAAGGGAGATGTTTTCACGATTATCATTGCAATTGATTAGTAAAAATCCATCTTTGGGGTTTGGATCAACAATGAGCAGAGCATTTATTTGTGTTTGAAGAGGCACAATAGACAGTCTGCTCCACCATAAGGTAAGCTAAGTTTGAATAATCTTATTTTTTGCCTTATCTTTTTCTGAGTATGGAGCTAATGCAAATTTACCCCTGCTACACCCTACCAGTGATTCATCATTCATTATTTCTGGTACATCAGGGGCATTATAATAAGAATGAATGGTACACAGAGAATGCATAGCTTCAAATGGACCCTGAGGATTAATATCACTAATTTTATAGTACAAATAAAGTTAATTATTAAACTATTTAAGATATGTAAGTAAATAAGGATATTTTATGGTTAGGTAGAATAAAAATAAACTTTCTTTTTAAAAGTGAGTAGCTGGTTGTTTAGAAACATCTAACATCATATGGGATTCCCTGGTGGCTCAGAGGTTAAAGCATCTGCCTGCAATGCAGGAGACCTGCGTTCAGTCCCTGGATCAGGAAGATCCTCTGGAGAAGGAAATGGCAACCCACTCCAGTACTCTTGTCTAGAAAATTCTATGGATGGAGGAGCCTGGTGAGCTACAGTCCACGGGGTCACAAAGAGTCGGACACGACTGAGTGACTTCACTTTTCACTTTTTAATGTCATACTTGGGATTCCCTGGTGGCTCAGACGATAAAGCATCTGCCCACAATGCGGGAGACCCCGGTTCGATCCCCGGGTTGGGAAGATCCTCTGGAGAAGGAAATGGCAATCCACTCCAGTACTCTTGCCTAGAAAATTCCATGGATGGAGGAGCCTGGTGGGCTACAGTCCATGGGGTCGCAAAGAGTCGGACACGACTGAGCGACTTTTCACTTTTCACAACATCATACTGTCAATATTAATATCTTAGATAATTTAATTTATAATAATTAGTAGCATGATTATTAAAATAGTCATGTGTCATGGTTACATTATAGTTTTAGAAGATACAATCTCCAAATGCAAAGGATTTAATTACACTTATTCATAGAAATTGTATCATATTGCCTTTAGTACATTTAAAAAGGGAGATAAATGTTCTTTGAAAAATCTTATATCCTTGATATGGAACAAAATCCAAATAGTGTGTTTAAAAGTTAAAAGAAGCTAATTACCAGTCCCTTGAAAGTTTTTTTGAAAATAGCTTTTAAAGCTTGCCTAAGTAGCAGCTTGCCCAAAAGGGGAATAGAGAAATAATTCATAAAGTGGCATTTTACATCTAGGAATGTTTCCTGGAAATTAAAAGTTGTTTGGAGAGATTAAAAGACTTTGGGGAAATGAGCAATAAATTGTAAACATCTTCCTAGATTATGGGACAAGATGTAATGTCATTTTCAATTTTAAAGGAGGAAATTGTTTTGGAAAAAAAATTGAAAAAGATTGGATTGAGATATATTAAACAGTTTTATTTCAGTTCTTACAGGAAATAGGTACTCATATTTAATAGCTGTTACTTTAAAGGTTATTATAATATATTCATTTATAATTATACATCTATGTTTGTATTTGTTTCTGTATTTGTGTGTGTGTGTGTGTGTGTGTGTATATATATATATCTCCATATTTAGGGTAAAATTATTTCCACTTTGAAATACAAAAATTGATGAAACTGTGTGTCTAGAAATTATAGATAATTCCAAAAGACATGTACAAAAATATATATCATGGGTGTAATGTGGGAATAAAACTGTAACAGAGGATCCCCTACCCCACCAGGAAAGAGTTATAAATTCTGAACATAAAGCAAAAAACAGCTCCTTGAAGACACTGGAGAGTGAACAAAAGCTGCAGACTGGGAAATCATAACTAGATATAATTAGCTTTAGAATATTATAAACAGACTTTGTTCCTTTTTGGAACAAAATCTTTAATTTGTAGAAGGAAAGACACAAAAACTGTCAACTTTAAAGTATGGAGAAAAAACGACTACAATAGGGAGAAAGAGGTGTAGTAAAGTATCCTGTGTCCAAAATTACATATGAAGGAGGGTCAAGAGCAACTGTGAAGGCCATAGTTCCATTTTTCAGAGGCTGGTAGGGCCAGGATTAAGACATAATCAAAGTACCAGAAAACACTCACCACTGTGCCATTTACAACTAGGTTAACAAATACAAATTAGTTTGTTGGGGCTCAACAAACCGTTAGTAATGGTTGGAGCTCAAGGGACAGAAGAGGCAAATTTCATGAAGGTTCAGTGCAAAGGAGAGACTGAAAGCTGAAGGTAGAGCTGACACTGAGAAATGATAAACTGGTCTCCACCCTAAACAACCTCAAGCAAACTGGGCCCCACCCTAAGCCAAATGTATTGCTGGCAGGATTTGAAAACTGTGGTGCACTGTGGGTAACTACAACTACAACAAATCCCAAACCCTGCCAGCCCTTATAGATGTTGATTCAAACATCTATACTAAAGGCTGAGGAAAAGGAAAGATATACCCAGATCATTGTAACTAGTAAAAATGTCTTTCAAAAAATAAAAGGACAAATAAAGATTTTTTTCAGATAAGCAAAAATGGAAGGCATGAACTTCCAGAACATATACAGTAAAAGAAAGGTTAAAGGAAACTTTTTAGACAGAAGGACTATAACCCCAGACAGCAATATAAGAATCTGCACAGTAGAAGAAAGAGCATTGGAATAAATGAAGATAAAATCAATTTTATTTTTTCTTATTCTTTATCACTCTATATCATAACTGTGTGATTAAAAATAGTATGAAAGACTTGTATGTCTACAGTATGTGTAAGAAAATGTATACCAACCATAATACAAAGGATGGGAGGGAGGAATTAGAAATATACTCTTGTAAATTCCTTATACTATATGTGAAAGTGAAAGTCACTCAGTCATGTTCAACTCTTTGTGACGCCATGGACTATACAGTCCATGGAATTCTCCAGGCCAGAATACTTGAGTGGGTAGCCATTGCCTTCTCCAGGGGATCTTCCCAACCCAGGGATTGAACCCAGGTGTCCCATATTGTGGGCAGATTTTTTACCTGCTGAGCCACCATGGAAGCCCATACTATATGTGAAGTAGTTTATTATTTGAAAGTAGAATGATTAATCAAAGATGTATATTGTAGACCGTGGAGGAACCACTAAAAACTTTGATCTACTAACTTGACCTAATGACATTGAAAACATATTTTATCCAACAATGGCAGGTACATATTCTTTCAAATACACATGAAACAGTTACCAAAACAGATTATATCCTGGGCCATAAAAGAAATCAAAACAAACTTAAAAGAATAGAAGGAATGCAAAATGTGTTTCCAGTAATATAATTAGGCTATAATTATACAATTGTAAAAAGCTGTTTGGAAAAATCCCATGAATACTTGGAAGTTAAACAGTACCCTTCCAAAAAGCCTACTCATCAGAGGAAATACTAATATGAACTCAATTTTTAGCTGAGTGAAAATAAAAATATAACACATCAAATTTTCTGGGGTACAGCTAAAGTAATGCTTATAGAAAAATGTCTGGCATTATATACCTATATTAGAAAATAAATAAAGAGTTAAATAGTAATTTATGTTTCCACAATAAGAAATTAGATAAACAAAAGCAAACTAAACCAAAATCACACAATAAGAACAGCAACAAGAAAGAGCAGAAATGAAGGCAGCATGGTATTATCCAAATGATAAACACATCAATCAATGGAGAGCCCAAAATAGACCTGTACTGTCAACTGATTTTTTTTTTTTAAGCATAAAGGGAAGTCAACAGATAAAGAACAGTCTTTACAAGAAATGCTGCTTGAAAATTTTGACATCCATTTATCTAATATATAATAATGTACCTCAATTCATATCTTACACTTTATGCAAAAATTAACTTAAATTGTGTTATACCCTTGGGACTTTCCTAGCAGTCCAGTGGTTAAAACTCTGTGCTCCCAATGCAGGGGGCACAAGTTCAATCCCTGTTTGGGGGACTAAGATTCCACACGCTGTGCACTAGACCTCCCACTCTGAAAAAAAGTGTTGTAGCATTAAATGTAAACCATTAAAGTATCAACCATCTAGGCAAAATTATGATAGAAAACCTTTACGGTCTTAAGAGGTAGTTTTTAAATTCAGCACTGAGGGAGAGAGATCAAAGATGGCAGAGTAACAGAACATGAAGTTCACCTCTTCCCAAAATTACATAAAAAATACATCTAAAAAAAATACATCTGTGTATGAAACTATTCTCATAGAATACATACTGAATGCTGGCAGAAAACCTTAGACTTCAGAAGGACAAGAAAAACTCCATATCACCAGGTAGGACAAAAGAAAAAAGAATCAGGATGGGACCTATGTCTCTGAAAAGGAGCTGTGAAAGAAGAATTGTTCTCAGGGAAGTCCTTTCACCAGTGGAGAGATCAGCAGTGGCAGAAGAGGAGCTTTGGAGTCTCAGAGATCACAGTGGCCAGTTTACAAGCCAGAACTGTGAGAAACCTGCGCAGAGGATCAGTACGTTTACCCTGCACTCCCCAGGCTGAGAAGCTTCTTTGCTGGTGCAGTCAGGAGCTGGGTGCTGAGCTTCAGCATCAAAGATCAGACCCAGGGAGGGAACTGGGGGGTTGGCTGTGTGGAAACAGCCTAAAGGGGCTGAAATGTGGTGCAAGAACAATTGAGGGTATATGCAAAAGAATCCCAGCCTAGTTTAGAGGTCAGTCACCATTGTTTTGGGGGATGGGAAAGGATAAGGGGAAGGACCTGTCACTGTAGCCTTTTTCTCTGTGCAGGCTCTCAGGCAACAGGACGTGACCTCCATGAGCTCCAGGAGTGGTCACGGGCTGCTGCATTGCAGGCTGTGGGGCACATGCAAGCAGCCACCACTATGCTCCTGCGCTGCAGGAGTGGTCTCAAGCCACCTCCATCGCCATATTTCCAGGGGTACAAGAGCCACCACCATCACCTAGAGTCTGAGGAAACAGCTGCCTAATGCGGAAGAGCTGCCAAATCTCAACACCTACTGTCAAAGGGACAAGAAGTGGCACCCACTGAAGAAAGAGGTGGCAGGCATCTTTACTAAAAGCAGCTCTTGCACCAAAAATATTAAACCCAAACAAGCTATACAGGGATCACTCCCACATATATATAGACCTCCAAGACTACAGTCGGAGAAGGCAATGGCACCCCACTCCAGTACTCTTGCCTGGAAAATCCCAAGAATGGGGGAGCCTGGTAGGCTGCAGTCCATGGAGTTGCTAAGAGTCAGACATGACTGAGCAACTTCCCTTTCACTTTTCCCTTTCATGCATTGGAGAAGGAAATGGCAGCCCACTCCAGTGTTCTTGCCTGGAGAATCCCAGGGACAGGGGAGCCTGGTAGGCTGCCGTCTATGGGGTCGCACAGAGTTGGACACGACTGAAGTGACTTAGTGGCAGCAGCAGCAGCAAGACTGCAGTAAACAATTGTTTGTCCTAAAGTTACAGAGTAAGAGGAATACAATAAAATGAAGAAGCAGAGGAACCACTCTTGATGACCAAGAAACCTGAACAAATAATGAAAGAACATTACTGAAAGAATAATGAAAGGAACATCTTCAGTCTAACAGACACTGACTTCAAAAAGGAGATAATGGAAATACTGAAGGAATTGCCAAGGCTATCAACTGAAATGTGGGGTACTGTAAAAAGAAACCGGAAAGCTGAGCCAAGAAAAATCAGAAAACTCATCTGCTGAAACAAGAGCTTTGCTAAAGGCAAAGGATAGCAGAATGAATAATACAGGAGAATGAAAAAATGATCTGGAAGATAGAATAATGGAAATCACCCAACCTGAACAGCAGACAGAAATTCAAATTAAAAAAAAAAAAAAAAGAAAGCAATATAAAGACCTATGAGATAATATAAAGTGTGACAATTTACACATAATAGGGATCCCAGAAGGAGAAGAAAGAGTAAAGGGGATTGAAAATGTTTTTGAAGAAAGTATGGCTGAAAACGTCCCAAACTAAAGAAGGAAACAGAAATTCAGTATAGGAAGTACAGAGGCTCCCAAAAAAGATAAATCCAAACAGACCTACACCAAGACATATTGTGACAAAAATAGCAAAAGTTAAAGAATTCTAAAGGCAACAAGAAAAAAACAGAGATAATTACAATGGAACCTTCAAAAGGCTATCAGTTTATTTCTCTACAGAACTGTTGTAGGCCAGATAGTGAGGCAAGATACATTCAAAATCCTAAAAGGGAACTAAGAATACTTTACTTAGCAAATTATCATTGAGAATAGAAGGAAAGGTAAAGAATTTTAGGCAAGCAAAACCTAAAACACCACAGCAATACTAAACCTATCTTAAATGAAATATTGAAAAATATTCTCTAAACAGAAAAGAAGCAGAATATACAGCAAAGAGAAAAGTACAATTACAACATAAATCATCTAAATAAGCCAGTAAACAGATTAATGACCAAAATAACCATGATGGTATGGTCACTCACCTAGAGCCAGACATCCTAGAATGTGAAGTCTAGTGGGCCTTAAGAAGCATTGCTATGAACAAAGCTAGTGATGATGGAATTCAGCTGAGCTATTTCAAATCCTAAAAGATGATGCTGTTAAAGTACTATACTCAATATGACAGCAAATTTTGAAAATTCAGAAGTGGCCACAGAGCTGGAAAAGGTCAAGTTTCATTCCAATCCCAAAGAAGGGCAATGCCAAAGAATGTTCAGACTACTGCGGAATTGCACTCATTTCCCATATTAGCAAGGTAATGCTCAAAATCCTTCAAGCTAGGCTTCAATAATACATGTACTGAGAACTTCCAGATTTAGAAAAGACAGAGGAAGAAGATATCAAATTGCCAACATCCATTGGATCATAGAAAAAGTAAGGGAATTCCAGAAAAATGATCTACTTCTGCTTCACTGACTATGCTAAAGCCTTTGACTGTGTGAATCAAAAAAACTGCAGAAAATTCTTAGAGATGAAAATGCCAGAGCACCTTACCTGCTCCCTGAGAGACCTGTATGCAGGTCAAGAAGCAACAATTAGGACTGGACATGGAACAACAGACTGGTTACAAATTGGGAAAGGAGTACATCAAGGCTGCATACTGTCACCCTGCTTATTTAACTTATATGCAGAGTACCTCATAAGAAATTAGAGAAGGAAATGGCAACCCACTCCAGTATTCATGCCTGGAAAATCCCACGGGTCAAGGAGCCTGAGGGGCTACAGTCCATGGGGTCGCAAAGAGTCGGACACGACTGAGTGACTTGACTTCACTTCATAAGAAATGCTGTGCTGGATGACTCACAAGCTGGAATGAAGGTTTCTGGGAAAAATATCAACAACTTCAGATATGCAGATGGTATCACTTTAATGGCAGAAATTGAAGAGGAACTGAAGAGCCTCTTGAAGAAGGTGAATGAAGAGAGTGAAAAAGCTACCTTAAAAGTCTACATTCAAAAAACTAAAACCGCTGCGGGGCGGGGCTGACGCTGCGGGGAGGGGCTGGCCCTGCGGGGGCGGGCTGGCGCTGCCGGGTGGGGCTGACGCTGCTTTGCAAATCAAAACCACAATGAGGTACCATTACACACCAGTCAGGATGGCTGCTATCCAAAAGTCTACAAGCAATAAATGCTGGAGAGGCTGTGGAGAAAAGGGAACCCTCTTACACTGTTGGTGGGAATGCAAACTAGTACAGCCACTATGGAAAACAGTGTGGAGATTCCTTAAAAAACTGGAAGTAGAACTGCCATATGACCCAGCAATCCCACTTCTGGGCATACACACTGAGGAAACCAGATCTGAAAGAGACACATGCACCCCAATGTTCATCGCAGCACTGTTTATAATAGCCAGGACATGGAAGCAACCTAGATGCCCATCAGCAGATGAATGGATAAGGAAGCTGTGGTACATATACACCATGGAATATTACTCAGCCGTTAAAAAGAATTCATTTGAATCAGTCCTAATGAGATGGATGAAACTGGAACCCCTTATACAGAGTGAAGTAAGCCAGAAAGATAAAGAACATTACAGCATACTAACACATATATATGGAATTTAGAAAGATGGTAACAATAACCCTATATGCAAAACAGAAAAAGAGACACAGAAATACAGAACAGACTTTTGAACTCTGTGGGAGAATGTGAGGGTGGGATATTTCAAAAGAACAGCATGTATACTATCTATGGTGAAACAGATCACCAGCCCAGGTGGGATGCATGAGACAAGTGCTCCGGCCTGGTGCACTGGGAAGACCCAGAGGAATCGGGTGGAGAGGGAGATGGGAGGGGGGATCGGGATGGGGAATAAGTGTAAATCTATGGCTGATTCATATCAATGTATGACAAAACCCACTGAAATGTTGTGAAGCAATTAGCCTCCAACTAATAAAAAAATTAAAAAAAAAAAAAAAAAAACTAAAACCATGGTATCTGGTCCCATCACTTCATGGCAAATAGATGAGGAAAAAGTGGAAACAGTGACAGACTTCATTTTCTTGGACTCCCAAATCACAGCAGACAGTGACTGCAACCATGAAACTAAAAGACACTTGCTCCTTGGAAGAAAAGCTATGACAAACTTAGCATATTATAAAGCAGAGACATCATTTTGCCAACAAAAGACTGTATAGTCAAAGCTATAATTTTTCCAGTAGTCATGTATGGATGTGAAAGTTGGACCATAAAAGAAGGCTGAGCACAAAGAATTGCTTTTGAACTGTGGTGTTGACGACACTTGAAAGTCCCTTGGACAGCAAGGATATAAAAAAACCCAGTTCATCCTAAAGGAAATCAACCCTGAATATCCATTGGAAGTACTGGTGCTAAAGCTGAAGCCCAATAATTGGCCACCTGATGCGAAGTGCTGATTCACTGGAAAAGACCCTAATGTTGGAAAAGATTGAAGGCAAGAGGTGAAGGGGGTGTCATAGGATGAGATGGTTGGATGTCACCACTGACTCAGTGGACATGAGTTTGAACAAATTCAGGGAGATAGTGAAGGACAGGGAAGCCTCGCCTGCTGCACTTCATGGGGTCGCAGAGTTGGGATGACTTAGCGACTGAACAACAACACATTAAAAAAAATTAAAACATTTTTATGAAAATGATGATGATCACAATGAACAGCAAAAGGATAAACATGAAAATGTAAAAGAGATCATCATAAGATGTAGGGGAGGAGAGTAAGAAAATACATTTTTTTTTTAAAGAATGTGTGTGAGCCCATATGACTACCAGAGATTAACAAAACCAAAAAGGAGAAAGCACAAGTTTAAAAGATAATCATCAGACCACCAAAAAGAGGAAAGAAACAAAGAAGAAACACAGAATTGACTAGAAAACAAGGTTTAAAATGGCAGTAAATGCTTACCTATCAATGATTACTTAAATGTCAATAGAATAAATGCTCCAATCAAAAGACATGAAGGGGAGATTGGATTAAAAAACAAGAGCCTACAATATGCTGCCTATAAAAGACCCACATGAGGGCAAAATACACATGTGGATAAAAAGTGAAGGGGTGGTAAAAGATATTTCATGTAAGTGGAAACAAGAAATTAGTTTTCAGAATACTCATATCAGACAAAATTGACTTTAAAACAAAGACCATAAAGAAAGAAAAAGGATATATAATGTTAAAAGGATCAATACAAGAAAAGGACTTTTATACTCTTCAACCTATGTGCATCTAATATAGGAGTACTCAAGTACGTAAAACAAAAGAGATAAAGGAAGAAATTGACAGGAATACAATATCAGTAGGAGACTAACAGCTCACTCACATCAATGAACAGATCTTCCAGACAGAAAATCAATAAGGCAACACAGATCCTAAATGTTACAACTGAACAGTTAGACTTAATTTTTATTTCCAGAACGTTAGTGAAAGTCACTCAGTTGTATCTGACTCTTTGTGACCCCATGGACTATACAGTCCACAGAATTCTCCAGACCAGAATACTGGACTGGGTAGTCATTCACTTCTCCAGGATAGCTTCCCAACCCAGGGACTGAACACAGGTCTCCCAAATTTCAGGCAGAGTCTTTACCAGGCTGAGCCACTAGGGAAGCCTCTTCCAGGACATTCAGTCCAGTTCAGTTCAGTCACTCAGTCATGTTCGACTCTTTGCGACCCCATGAACCGCAGCACGCCAGGCCTCCCTGTCCATCACCAACTCCTGAAGTTTACTCAAACTCATGTCCATCAAGTCGGTGATGCCATCCAGCCATCCCATCCTCTGTTGCCCCCTTCTCCTCCTGCCCCCAGTCCTTCCCAGCATCAGGGTCTTTTCCAATGAGTCAACTCTTTGCATGAGGTGGCCAAAGTATTGGAGTTTCAGCTTCAGCGTCAGTCCTGCCAATGAACACCCAGGACTGATCTCCTTTAGGAGGGACTGGTAGGATCTCCTTGCAGTCCAAGGGACTCTCAAGAGCCTTCTCCAAGACCACACTTCAAAAGCGTCAATTCTTTGGCGCTCAGCTTTCTTTATAGTCCAATTCTCACATCCATACATGACCACTGGGAAAACCATAGCCTTGACTAGACAGACCTTTGCTGGCAAAGTAATGTCTCTGCTTTTTAATATGCTATCTAGGTTGGTCATAACTTTCCTTCCAAGGAGTGTCTTTTAATTCCAGGACTTTATATCACTCCAAAACCCAGAATACACATTCTTCTCAAGTGCCCATGGAATATTCTCTAGGACTGACCACACATTGGGGCACAAAATAAGCCTATTTTATAGCCTCTTAAATAACTTAAGAGTACTGTAAGTCCCCTACATACAAAGATTCAAGTTGTGAACTTTCATTCAAGATATGAACAGGCATTCTCATGTCCAATCATATAAATTAGTTCACATGCCTGGCATACATTGTCACATCCATGTGAATGTGAATGTGCTTTCATGTACTTAACTGTACAGTACTTTAGCGAGTATAGTAGTACAGTATCTATTTCAGGCCCAGGATGTTCAAAAGCCAACAAATTATATGCAAACAAATTCAACCACCTAGAAGAAATGAATGAGTTTCTAGAAATATATAACCCACCAAAATTGAATTGAGAAGAAATAGAGCTGACCAATCACTAACAGTGAAATAGAATCTGTAATTAAACAAACAAACAACAAACAATAAAGACCCTGATGCTGAGAAAGATTGAGGGCAGGAGAAGGGGGCAACAGAGGGTGAGATGGTCAAATGGCATCACCAACTCTATGGACATGAATTTGAGCAAACTCCAGGAAATAGTGAAGGACAGGGAAGCCTGGTGCACTGCAGTACATGGGGTCACAAATAGTTGGATACAACTTAGTGACTGAACAACAGCAAACACACATCCAGGATTCGATGGCTTCACAGTTGAATTCTACCAGATATACAAAGAACTTATACTGATTTTTCTCAAATTCTTCCAAAAGATTAAAGAGGAGGGAACACTTCCAAAGAAATTCTATGCATACACCATTACTGTAATACCAAAATCATACAAAGAGATCACTAAAAAAGAAAATTACAAGCCAATATCTTTAATGAATATAAAGGCAAAAACTGTCAACACAATATTAGCAAACCAAATCCAACAACAAATAACAAAGATCATACACCATGACTAAGAGTGGTTAATCTCAAATTCAAAAGAATAGTTCAATATATGCAAGTAAATCAAAGCTATATACCTCATAAACAAAAGACAAAAATCACATGATCATCCAAATAGATGAAATAGAAACATTTGACAAAATTCAATATCCATTCATGATAAAAACTCTTACCAAAGTGGGTATAGAGGGAATATACAAAACATAATAAAAGCTATTTATGACAAACACGCAGACAATATAATACTCAATGGTAAAAAATTGAAAGCCTTTCTGCTAAAATCTGGAATAAGACAAGAATGCCATTCTCACTTCATAGTGCTGAAAGTCCTAGCCTGAGCAATCAGACAAGAAAAAGAAATAAGAGTTACCAAATTGAAGGGAAGAGGCAAAATTGTCATTATATGTAAATGACATGATACTATATATAGAAATTCCTAAAGACTCTACAAAAACAAAGAAAACAACTAAATTGGTTGTACTTCTTTACGCTAACAAATATCAGAATGGGAATGCTAAAAAAAATACTTTTAAAATCACATCCCTAAAAATAAAATACTTAGAAATAAACCTGACTGAAGAAGTGAAAGACCTGAATACTGACAACTATAAAATATTAATAAAGGAAACTGAAGATGATTTAAAGAAATGGAAAGATATCTCATGCTCTTGGATTAGAAGGATTAATATTGTTAAAATGGCCATATTATACAAAGCCATCTACAGATTTAACACAATCACCATCAAATTACTCATGACATTTCTAACAGAACTAGAAAAAAGAATTCTAAAATTCATATGGAGCCATAAAAGATCCAGAATTGCCAAAGCAATCCTGAAGAAAAAAGAGCAAAGCAGACTTCAAACAATACTACAGAGCTACAGTAATCAAAACAGCATGGTATTAGCACAAAAGCAGACATAAGGATTAATGGAACAGAATAGAATCTAGAAATAAAGCCAACACAACTAATCATCAACAAAGGAAGCAAGAATATACAAAGGAAAAAGACAGTCTCTTCAGCAGGTGGTGTTGGGAAAGTTAGACAGCCACATGTAAATCATTGAATTTAAACCACACCCTCACACCAAATGCAGAAATAGACTCAAAATGGCTTAAATCTTTAAACATAAGACATGACACCATAAAACTCCAAGAGATCATAGGCAAAACATTCTCTGACGTAAGTAGTATTGATGTTTTCTTAGGTGAGTCTTCCAAGGCAATAGAAATAAAAACAAAAATAAACAAATGGGACCTACTCAGACTTAACAAGCTTTTGCACAGCAAAGGAAACCATAAACAAAACAAAAAGACAACCTACAGGATAGGAGAAAATATTTACCAACAAGGGCTTAATTTCAAAAATATACAAACTCATACAATTCAACAACAACAAAAAACAATCAATTCAAGCAGAAGACCTAACCATACATTTCTCCAAAGAAAATGTACAGATGGCCAATAAATACATGAAAAGATGTTCAAAATCACTAATTAGAGAAACGCAAATCAAAACCACAAAAAGTTACCAGATTACACTGGTCAGAATGGCCATCATCAAATGCTGGAGAGGGTGTGGAGAAAAGGGAAACTTCCTATCCTGTTGGTGGGAACATAAGTTTGTGCAGCCACTATGAAAAATAGTATGGAGGTTCTTCAGAAAACTAAAACTAGAATTACCATATGACTCAACAACCCTACTCCTGAGCACATGTTCAAAGGAAACTACAATTCAAAAAGATACATGCATCCCTACCTTCATAGAAGCAGTATTCACAGGAGCCAAGACGTAGAAGCAACCTAAATGTCCAGTGACAGACAAATGGATAAAAGCGAAGAGGTACGTGTATAGAATAGGATCCTGCTCAGCCATAAAACACGGAGAAGGCAATGGCACCCACTCCAGTGCTCTTGCCTGGAAAATCCCATGGACAGAGGAGCCTGGTAGGCTGCAGTCCATGGGGTCGCGAAGAGTCAGACACAACTGAGTGACTTCACATTCACTTTTCACTTTCATGCATTGGAGAAGGAAATGGCAACCCACTCCAGTGTTCTTGCCTGGAGAATCCCAGGGACGGGGGAACCTGGTGGGCTGCCGGCTATGGGGTTGCACACAGTCGGACACGACTGAAGCGACTTAGCAGCAGCAGCAGCCATAAAAATGTATGAAATAATGCCATTTGCAGCAACATGGAGGTAACTAGAGATGATCAGACTTAGTGAAGTAAATCAGGAAGAGAAAGACAAACACAATATGATGTCACTTATATGCGGAATCTAAAATGTGATACAAATGAACCTATCTATGAAACAGAAACAGACTCAGGGACATAGAGAACAGACTTGTGGTTGCCAAGGCGGAGGGGGCTGGGGAGAGAGAGAGTGGGTGGTTTGGGTTAGCAGATGTAGGCTATTACATACGGAATGTGTAAACAAGTTTCTACTGTATAACACAGGGAACTATATTCAGTATCCTACGATAAATAATAATGGAAAATAATATTTTAAAAAAGAATGTATGTGTGTGTGTGTATAAAACAGACTCACTTTGCTGTAAAGAGAAAATGACCACAACACTGCAAACCAAGTGACAATAAATAAAACACTGAAAGCACCACTCATAAAAGAAAATATAAATTGTACTCTCTGTCTGTGAAAGACATTGTTAAAAAATTTAAAAAATAAGTGCACGCTGGATAATAATATTTGTAAAACACAAACAGTTCTGACATATGACTTGTATTCAGAAAGTGTAATAAATCAATTAAATGTGGTAAAAAAAAAAAAAAAAACCCTAAACTGAAACTTTATCAAAGAAAGTATGTGTCTATTTTTGCTAGCAAAGTAAGACTTTGTTATATTAAAAAGACTTAGAAATTTTGAGACAGAGGAGTTCATGATGTGGCAAAACTGAGTATCAGGATTATTACTGCTGTACAGTTTTCATAAATAAAGCTACTAGGTCCTAGGAAGATGGGAAACAAGACATCATTCAATAACAATCATTCTAAGAATCTGTTAGAAAATAAAACAGCTCCTAGCAGTTTCCAGTATACACATCTGGGGAGTCCTCAGGTAGCTGATCGGATTCTGTGAAGACATCAAGAAGCAGAAGGATAAGTGGCAGCAGTTCTCTCATCATCATCTCATTCTTCCGGCAAAAATTCTAGTAACGAAATTGGCCCCAAACCAAGAGATTTACCACCAAATCCAAGATCAAATGATTTAGAAGTCACCTACTAGTGAAATGGTTACCAGATGTGCAGCTGATCTGAAAATTTTATTCTGAAATTGTTTTTTAGTCTTTTCTTATTTATGCCTGTTTCAAAACATATTGGTGCCTACACGGTAGTCATCTCACTCAAATCATTTCCATTCACTTGAAAATATTAACTGTTATCTAGTACATACCAGGCAGAACATTTTAAATTACAAGTACTAAGAAAGAGAAATAGGCCATTAATAACAGCTAGATTTGAATTAACGTTAAAGTTCATTCTTGCACAAACTGAGTAAGTGCCTTGTTTAATAAATGGCTTTGTTAAGTCCTATCCATTTAATGTTTACTGGAGTTGGTTTTGAGTTCGGACCTAGGTGGGTGCTTCTTAAGCTTCAGTGCCTGTGAATTCTTTCAGATCTAGTTAATGTGCAGATTCCATTGCAGTAATTCTGAGGTAGGGCCCAAGATTTTGCATTTCTAGCAGGCTCCAATGAATGCAGATAGTGCTGATCTGTGGAACACACTTGGAATTTTAAGAGCCTAGAATATCAAGTGCTTCTCAACACTGGGTATTCCCACACTTGAAGACACTGCTACTGTAGGTCTAGGGTTCAAAACCAGGCTGTAATAAGTGCAAAAAACATTTGTAGCTTTAAACACAATTTTAATCTCAAGGTTCTTACTTTGTATCATCATATTTAAAAAAAAAAAACTTTAATTATAGCCTAGAAAATTTACTTTAGCAAGTACTAATAAGAATAAATTTTAGCAAAATTCCTTTAAAAACTGTGCAAATAGGTATCATGCATAATAAAACTCATTTTGAAGTTCAGATATGTGATATATTTCAAATTTCACTTAGAAACAATATTACATTGGAAGATCATGGTATCAAACTCTCCCTCATTTTACCTTAGCAACTAACACATAATATTTTAAAGATTGTTATCTACTTGTCAAAAATTATTATGGTATTATTATGGAATAAGGTATTATGAATGAATCTCTCTTCAATTTTTGGCCACCTCTGAGTTGAGAAATGAAGTTATTTTTTCAGGGATAATTTATTCATTGATTTTATCTGTATTCTCTCTATTTCAGAATATAAAATAGCAACCCATCATAACTGGGATTAGAAATGCCATTTCTTTAGCATAATGCTCATTCATGCAATGAAAGAAAAGCAAAACAATTGCCTATTCCTATCTGACTTGTTACTTCTGCTCATAATGATACCTTGTAGTTTTCTAAACTATTATTGGAACAGAATTTGATTTTTCACTTTAAGCGATTTTTTTCTTTTTTTCTAAAGCTATTTATTTCTTAAAATATGTATACTTTATCTTTAAAATGGATTTTTTCACCACCTTATAATTTTATTTAACTTTATATGGATATATGTGTATATATCATATATAGATATATACACAAACACATACATACAAATATAGAATACTTTAAAATAAAATTACTTTTACTGTGAAAAGCAATTTGGCAGTGATTCAAAAGTTAAACCTAGAGTTACTTACTACATGATCCACCAACCCCCTCACTCCTAGCAAAATTCAAATCCCTCCAAGCAAAATGAAACCATCCACTCAAAAAATGTATACAAAATGTTTCACAGCAGAATTGTTCACAATAGCCATAATGCATAAACAGCTCAAGTGACCAACTGATGAATGCATAAACACATGTGGTGTACAGATACAATGGAGTATTAACTGGCCATATCTAGGCGTTGAATTTTGATACATGCTGCAACATGAATAAACCTTGAAAACTTTCTGCTGAGTGAATGAAGCCAGTCACAAAAGATCACATACCATATAATTACATTTATATGAAACATTCAGATAAGGTAAATCTATAGAGACAGAAAGTCAGGCGCAGGGGGATGAGATGTGACTGCTAATAGCTACAGAATCGTGTTTTGGGTTGATAAAAACATTCTAAAATTAGATAACTACACAGCTCTGTGAACATACAAAAGAACATTGAATTATATACTTTCTGTGGATGAACTGTGTGGTATGTGAACTATATTTCAATAAAAATAATATATATATATATTTTTTAAAAATTACTTTTACTTGAAGAAATGTATATATCCAAGGGGAAAAAAAACACTTAAATAGAAATTTCTCCTATTCACTTTACAGGGCTTTTTCTTTTTGTCAGTTTCCTTATTCATTAGTCATTCGGTCATGTCTATCTCTTTGTGGCCCCATGGATTGTAGCTTGCCAGGCTCCTCTGTCCATGGAATTTTCCAGGCAAGAATAATGGCATATATTCTCTTAGTACATACAAGCAGGACTATTGTACATACAAATGACCACACTATGTGAATTTTCTAAAAGCAAAACTTTAAAATGATCTATCTCTTAGTTTGTTTAACAATATTGTCATCTTGAACCTCTAATTTAGTCTTTAAATGTGTATGCAACATATTTAAATACATTCTCCATTAGCTATTTATTACTTTTATATTAAAGCTAAAGCATGATAAAACAAATGTGCAAAGTAAAATTCAAATTTTATGGCAAGACAAAAAAATTTAAACTTAAAAACATTGTCTGACCTGTGGCCTTCTCTCTCCCCTGTACTGTGTGCCTTGTGTATCTGTGTTATGCAGGGACCAAACCTCCCCCAGCAGCAGAAATATCTGCTCAGAAAAAGCAACATTCTTCCAGCACCAATAAAACAACTCCTTAAAAGATAACATTCCTTTTGGTCTTTTAAGGAGTCACATGACACCACTTTGTACTTGCAGACCTCTGACTCAAAAAGCTTATATAATGGTGTTTTGACATCTAATGGATGTTCCTAAAGCTTTCTGAAATGCTGTTCCCAGATTATGATCCTTAATATGACTCAAACAAAATTTTTTTCTTTCTTAGGTTGTTTTTCACCAACAAAGACAATGAAACTTATTGCACAATTATTAATAACATGTGCTCATGCTCAATCACTAAGTCACGTCAGACTCTTTGCAATCGCATGGACTGCAGCCACCAGGCTCCTCTGTCCATGGGATTTACCAGGCAAAAATACTGGAATGGGTTGCCATTTCCCTTTCCAGGGGATCTTTCAGACCCAGAGATTGAACCTGTGTTTCCTGGTCTCCAGCATTGGTAGGCAGATTCTTTACAGGTAAACCACCAAAGAAGCCCAAAAATACTATATAATTATTCAATTCAATCTCATATCATCTGAAATATAATATTTTCTTATATAATCTGTTATACTAAAATATAACATCACTACTCTGGGAGTCAACTGAAGAAGCAGATCATTTACAAATATATTAAACTGTAAAAAACATAAAATTATATAAAGTAAAATGGATAAAGGAGAAGTTTCACTTTTTTTTTGACATGCTATCATGAGCCAACTCTTGGAGATGTTTGTCTGGCTTATACCGAATGTAGTGTAGTCATTATTTCATCAGTGTTTTCTCTTCATTGGATACTTTATAGCATTGCATACATAGCCTGGATGCATTTACATATTTGTTGCATCCACAAAGTTACTCTCAGGTAAATATATATAAACCGCTTTTACCCTTCAAAATATTTTAATAAACTTTATTTTCAAATAATATTTTGCAATTTCTGAGCCTCTCTGAATTCTCTCTGCTTTCAATCAACTAAATGAAAATTACCCTTATTCTGAACCCAACTATTTACAAATAGTGAAATAAAATTTTGTCCTTGATTCGTTGTACAATTATCATCTGTATATAGTTATGTTATGGCATTCTGACATTCAGAGTTCATATTATTGAATATCATATTTCATTTCACCTGCAGTGTTCATTGCACATGACCTCATATACACTGTTAGCATCAAATAAATTATATAATGCTAATAATAGTATTAGTCACTCAGTCATGTCCAACTCTTTGCAACCCCACAGACTAGCCTGCCAGGCTCCTCTGGTTCATGGAACTCTCCAGGCAAAAATACTGGAGTGGGTATCTATTCCCTTCTTCAGGGGATCTTCCCAACCCAGGGATTGAACCCAGGTCTCCTGCACTGCAGGCGTATTCTTTACCATCTAAACCACCAGAGAAGCTTGATAATACTAATACATTTTTCCAATTTAATAAACAGTTCCTAGTCTAAAGGGGGCTTCTCTGGTGGCTCAGAAGGTAAAGAATCCGGCTGCAGTGCGGGAGATCTGGGTTCGATCTCTAGATTGGGAAGATCCCCTGAAGAAGGGAACAGTTACCCACTCCAGTATTCTTGCCTGGAGATTTCCATGAACAGAGGAGCCTGGCAAGCTACAGTCTATGGGGTTGCAAAGAGTTGGACATGACTGAGCGACTAAGTACACCCAGTCTAAAAGTCTAGGCTAAGTAATATTAGTCATTGTTTTACAGCTGAATGTCTCAGAACTGCCAATATGTTAATGTACATCATGACTTCTCAAGAGGAAATTTTCCAGGATTCCTCAAATAAGACTTCAGAGTGCACACCTGACTGTAACTCATTTAGCACAATTTAGGAAATGTTTTGTGGTAGAGACATGTTAGTATAGATTTGATAGATCTAGGGTTTAGATCACTCCTAGAGGACTGTTTGCAACCCTTGACACACATTTTAAGAGAGACGCAAACTGTTATTTGTTGAGAACAGAGGAATTAAGATGGCAACTGGGCTACACATTTGGTGACCAGAGGTACTGAAATGAATTAGTGACCAGAAGAGAAAACAGAGTTTTTACTTTACAGTTTGTAAGCTAGTTTTTCAAAAGTGTAAAAGACTTCTTGGGAAAGAATGGATTTCTCTGTTAATGAAAGTATGAAAACATATATAAATTTATTATGCTTTTCTTAGACCACTAAAGAGAATACAGGGGTCAAATGAAATGTTAGAAAAATATATTTTCAAGCTTTACATTCTATGATTCTATAGTCCAGAAATAAAAAAGCTTTCTATTTTGTAATATGTGGATTGTTCACATATTCTAAGTAGACAGGAATAAAATTAGTTTATATACTAGACAAATTTGTCCCATTTTATCTTATTTAATCAACATGTAAATCTGAGGAGAAAACAAACAACAAAATCCCAGTAAACCCAATGGTTTTGAGGTCTTGTCCAAATGAATTCATTCCCTCCTCCTCTGATTCTACTTGACCTTTTATGAAAAAACAACCATTGCCAGATTGTTAAGTTTGAAATTGCTATAGAAAGTTAACATAATTCTGAAACAGTAGATGGATGGGAAATATTATAATTATTTCAAAAGACTAGGCCAAGATTGACATTTTAATAAATGATGTTGGGACAACAGGATAGCTGTTTAGAAAAACTTGAAATCATACTCTATAAGGTAACATACAGCTACACAAATTCTAAGAGACATTAAACACTGAATTCCTCAGTTACCTGACTGTATGGGAAAGTTTTCAGACTATAAACCAAAATACAAAAGTAATAAATGAATAAACTAATAAATTTGACTACAAAATTTTAAAGTATATGCTTTTACATTGCTAAAAATATCTCAAAGTTGAATATAAACAAAAACCTGGGAGAAAATGTTTGCAAAATATATCATAGACAAAAGACAAGATCCATTATATATAAAAATCAAGGCTACTTTTTTTCCAATTGAGAAAATAAGGAATCCAGTTTTTAGTCAAAATGGAGTAAGAAGGATCAGAATATTCTCCCATTGGAAACAACTATGACAAAACATTTGACTCAATGACACTCAAATTACTGGGCATCACAAGTTGAATGACAGAATGCCTAAAAGACTAGATACAACTTAAGTGAGCTTGACAATTGTCCCAGGTGACATCGTGGAGAAAGTTCCTGGGGAATTGTGAAGGAAGGAGTGCCTAAGCCAATACAATTGTCTCTCTGGTTGAAGAATGGAGCCAGGATCTAAGGACACCTAGAGAGCTTCACAAGGCAATTTCATGAGGCAGAGTACTAGACAGAGAGAGCTGTCTAGCTGTCTACCAGCAAGGAGAGGATGTCATAGATTGATCGGAAGATGGTCTCTATCAATATAGTGAAAACTGGTTAGTTCATTTGGGTGAGGAAATTAAGGTCTAGGAAAGAATCATCTAAAAAGACTATAAGAAAAAGGGAACAGAGTTCATATAGGGCTTATGAAAATTCCTGTTCTCATCAGCTTGAATAAAAAGAAAAAACAATAACAAAACAACTTGCAATTAATAGAACAACAGCTATAGTAGTAAGAGTCTTGCCTCAGTAGTGGGAAAAGATTATCCTTAGTCTAAACACAGTTCTTTTGTCACTTAACATACATTAAGACCCAAAAGATCAAACTCTTTTCAAGTAATCTGATCATGTTCCAGCAAAAAAGGTCAAGGATATTTATAGGAGAACAAAATTGCTCTACACATAAAAACATAAAATTCATAATGTTCAGAATCTAACAAAAAAATATCACTAGGAATGCAAAAAAGTACAACACAAAATACAAAATGAAATACATTCTTATATGAGGAGGGGGAAAAAATCCATTAAAACGGACCCAGAAAATGATAGAATTAGTACTCATGAAAGTTACTACATATTCAAAAAGTTAGAGGAAAGACTGAATACATTAAGGAGAAACATGGATGATGTAAAAAAAAGTCTCAAAATTCTTGATATGAAAACAAAATGTCATAGATAAAAAATATACTGGATGAGGTTAATGACAGGTTAAACATTATAGTTAAGAAGATGAGAGAACTTAAAGATGCAGCAACAGAACACTCTAAAATGAAACACAGAAAAAAGAAAAAAGCCTGAAAGCTGTATTTTCTGGGCCAAATCCAACCATGCCTGCTTGTTTCCATATTATTTATGGTTTTACCAGTATAACCAGTAGAGTTGAGCAGTTTTTGACAAAGACTATAGGCTCACAAAGTCAAAAATATATACATCTGGCTCTTTACAGAAAAGTTTGCAAACCCTGGTTCTAGCCAACACAATAAGACATATAAGATAATGAAAATAATGATGGGTATGATGATAGGAGTAGCAGCAGTATAATATTTTCTTAGGAAGAAATAAAATTCACATTCATAGAAAATATAATAATTTATAGAAAATTTCACTGAATCTACTTAGAAGCTACCATAAATGAACACATGAATTCAGCAAAATTACTGGATAAAATATTAATATATACTAAATTTAGTTACATATATATAAACTGACAGTGAACAGTCAGAAGTTAAAGTTATAAAAACAATACCATGTACATTTGCATTAATAATACAAAATATTTAGGAATAAAGCTGACAAAGATATGGTCAGTACACTGAAAACCACAAAACTTTGCTGAGAGGAGCAAAAGAAAATTTAAATGGCAAGAGGGAATTGACTAGGAAGTGTCATGAGTGATTTTTTGGGTGAATGGAAATATTCTATTTCTTGACTATGGTGGTGGCTACATGACTGTGTCAGAGGTCAGCACTTGTGTACACTCTAAAGGGTGAATATTATCACATTTATAACTTAATAAGCTTGTCTCAAATAAATCCTATTTTCTTTAAAGTGCCAAAGACATGAACAGACCATTAAAAATAAAAAATGAAATTAAACATGTAAATGATATAAACCTATGGTCAGAGATATAAAAATTAAAACTATAGTACAATATAATTCCTCACCTATGATATGCTATTATGATATGTATTATGATATTATCATACATCATGGAGGGGAAAACAATCATGGACAAATCTGGCAATAACAAATTATAGGCTATTTATTCTTCTTCACTGAAATTCCATTTCTAGGAATTTACCTTGAAGATACAAGCACAACAATATAAAATACTTATGCATGGGGTTATATATTGCAGGATTGTTATTGAACAATACAGGAAACCATTAAATGTCCAAACATAGAATTTTGCTTGAGTATACTATGGTACATAAGCATAAAAAATACTATGTATATTTTTAAAATAAGTAGCAACTATAGAAATTAATGTGGAATGAGTTCAAAGATATATTAAGTGTAAAGAGCAATGTCCAAACAAACATCCATACCCACCCATCCACCCACACTTGTGTGTAAGAAAGAATAAAACATGCATAATTTGCTTACTTTAGCAGATTGAAACTGAAGGACTCGATTTCCAGTAATGATGTCATGAGGCAGTATTGTAATTCCGTCTGCAGACAACTAATATAAAATTGGAAAATATTACTTAGCATCACCATTTCAGGCACCAAAAAGAACTAAAAAATTCACATAACACCGTGAGAAGTATTTATTCATGATAATTCAAAACTGTGTTTTGTATGCACACAGAGCTTGTGATATTCTTGCCTCATAATCCCACCTCACTTAGAGCTGCAAAACTCGCAGCTTTACCAGCCAGAGGTACTGAGTACCTTTTGAGGCAAGAATCAGGAGCGTCCAGTATTTTCAAAAGGCAAATTTTAGAAATGAGAGACCTGAAGACTGAGGAAATAAACTTACCACATAAGACTCCCTGGCTGAAGGCTAAATACATACACCTAAGGGAGATCCTTGAGGCCCAGTGAAAAGTGGGCTTCACGTCTCATGTCTCGGAGACATGAGAATATTCTGTCTCTTTGAATGTGTTCCTCAAGTCACACACACACCTCAGACAGCAAAGGGTAAATGAAGACTTAATTGCTTTAAGTATCTGAGATTAAACCTTGACTGACTTTAAAGTATGCAGGAAGAAGTTATGCTATTGCAGAAAAACAAAACGCGGAGACAGAGTACCAGTGGGAGACAAATTTCACAGTATGAGTCCAGAAATTTTCATTGTCTGTTAAACAACTAACAAGGCAAATAAACAAATAAAAATACAGAAATTCTCAGAAAAATAAAATAGGATCAGAGCTTGCTGCACTCTATTGTTCATAAGGTCCAGTTTTCCAATAATTTTTAACTGTGCAAAGAAATATAGAATTTTCACAAACAATCAGGGGAAAGAAAAAGGAACCAACAGGAATAACTCTGAACATCTGCGAGTGATGCTGGATTAAGCAAAGACTTCAAAGCATCTTTTATATATATGCTCAAAACAAAGAATTATAAGATAATGCACTAAGAGTTAGTGAACAAAAAGAGTACCTCATTAGAGAAATAGAAACTATGAAATAATCAAACGTAAATTTTAGAGTTGAAAAACACAATAAAAATTCTCCAGATGGGATTGACAGCAAATTTAAGATGTCAGAGACAGACTTTTTGAACTTCAAACCACAATAACAGTAATTGTGTAACATCAAAAACAAAAGAAAAATTGATTGAAGAAAAATGAAAGAATCTTAGAGATGTGTGACACGGTATCGAGCATTCCACAAATTAAAGTGGAGTCCCAGAAGAAGGAAAAGAGAAAGCAGCAGAAAATTACTTGAGGAAAAAATGGCCAAAACATCTCCAATTTGCTATAGAGCAACAACTTCCAGATTTAAAAAACTTAACAAATCTCATGTAGGGAAGATACAAAGGAAATCAATCATAGATCCATCACAGTCAAAGTGCTGAAAGCTAAGATACAATATCAAAAGCTAAAGAAAATTAATACAAAACATTTAAGGCAGTGAGTGTTATTAATGACTGGCACTCCATCAAAAACAACAGATGCCAGAAGAACGGTATATTAAAGTGATGAAAGAAAAAAAATTAACTGTCAAGTAAGAATTTATGTCCAATGAAACTATCTTTCAAAAATTAAGGGGTAAAAAGAGACAGTTCTAGATAAAGAAAACCTGAATTTGTTGCCACCAGATCTGTGCTATAAGAAATGCTGCGGGAGTTCTTGAGACTGAAGAAAAATGCAACAAAATGTAATCTGGATCCACAAGAAGGAATAAAGGCGTTGGCAATATTAAATATGGAGGTTAATATAAAAGCATATGTTTAGCTTCCTTGGCTGTGTAAAAACTTTTAAGTTTAACTAGGTCCCACTTGTTTATTTTTGTTTTTATTTCCCTTACTCTAGGAGGTTGGCCAAAGAGGATATATATCTCACTTTCAGAATTTTAAAAGTTTGTGTAGAGCCCTTACCTAGGTTCAGTCATGTATACTGTCAAGATGGTCTCAACACCACCTTACTATCTCAGGGGGTTTGAGATATGTATTATCAAAGTATCAGTGCTAAACTTTCTTATTTTCATAATTATCTTATGATTTAAAAAAAAACATATACAACATATTATAAGAAATAAAAAGTTGTAAAGATGTAGCTATAAAGCAAATATATCAAAATGAAAAAATTGGTGAAACTGAGTAAAGGATATACTGAAAAGCTTTATGTATTATTATTATTATATTTTGTAAGTTCAAAATTATTTTAAAATAAAAAAACAATAACCATATTTTAGGTGTCAGAAAACCCAAGATATTTCAACAACTGAGAGGGAAGTCTTAAGGAAAGTCAATTTATTAAAAAAAAAAACAATCAAAACCAAAACTTAAAAAAAAAACTAATGTAAGGAAATAGCAGGTTTTTCTCACCTTAATAAAATATGAGTAAAAATATGACTATAAGCCTCATGAGAAAGAAAACATTATATGAAAATAATTTTTCTCTTACCTTCCAAAGGGTTGAGCAACAATCTATATGTGGGTAGATAAAGATAATCAATGAGTGTAGCTGAAAGACACAGATTTTTTTTTTCTGTGTCAAAATAGTCTGTTAAATTTTTAACCTTTGAAAAAAATGTTTGTATGTGGAACATTCAAAAATTACAGTTTATCCCACTACATTGGGTTAGAATAATACCTCATAATATATCATTAAATTAAAAGATACACACTTGACTAATTAACCTCAATACCCAGCTATTCTCTAAAATGGTTTGGAGTTCATGCACAGAAATTAGTTTTCTGATGCATTTATACCAACTTCTGATAATCTTACTTATTACAACCAAATATTTTAATCATGTCAGTGCTCATATTTATTAACCAAAACACATGAGCTTGGGCATAGAATATAAAAAGAAAGCTTCTTAAAATTATGGGATAGAAATGGGATAAAAGAAAATGTTCCTTTCATCCTCTGTGTTAGATAATATTATAATTAAATTTAGAGTTGTGACTTCAGTTCAGTTGCTCAGTCATGTCTGACTCTCTGAGGCCCCATGGACTGCCACACGCCAGGGTTCTCTGGCCATCACCATCTCCAGAGCTTGCTCAAGCTCATGTGCATTGAGTTAGTGATGCCATCCAACCATATCATCCTGTCATCCCCTTCTCCTCCCGCCTTCAATCTTTCCCAACATCAGGGTCTTTTCTAATGAGTTAGTTCTTCACATCAGTTGGCCATAGTATTGGAGCTTTAGCTTCAGCATCTGTTCTTCCAATGAATATTCAGGACTGATTCCCTTTAGGACTGACTGGTTTGTTGATCTCCTTGCAGTCCAAGAGACTCAAGAGTCTTCAACACCACAGTTCAAAAGCATTGATTCTTTGGCACTCAGCTTTCTTTATGGTCCAACTCTCACACCCAGACATGACTACTGGAAAAAACTATACCTTTAACTAGAGGGACTATTGTTGGCAAAGCAATGTCTCTGATTTTTAATATGCTTTCTAGGTTTTTCATAGTTTTTCTTCCAAGGAGAAAGTGTCTTTTAATTTCATGGCTGCAGTCACCATCTGCAGTGATTTTGGAGACCAAAAATAGTCTGTCACTGCTTCTATTGTTTCCCCATCTATTTGCCATGAGGTGATGGGTCCAGATGTCATGATAGTTTTTTGAATGTTAAGTTTTAAACCAGCTTTTTCACTCTCCTCTTTCACTTTCAACAAGAGGCTCTTTAGTTCCTCCTTACTTTCTGCCATAAGAGTGGTAGCAACTGAATATCTGAGGTTATTGATATTTCTTCCAGCAATCCTGATTTCAGCTTGTGCTTTATCTAGCCCAGCATTTCTCATGATGTACTCTGCATATAAGTTAAATAAGCAGGGTGACAATATACAGCCTTGACATACTCCTTTCCCAATTTTGAAGCTTTCTGTTGTTGCATGTCTGGTTCTAACTGTTGCTTCTTGACCTGCATACAGATTTCTCAGGTGGCAGGTAAGGTGGTCTGGTATTTCCATCTCTTTAAAGATCTGTGACTGGTACTTAGCAAATTAATGAGGTTAGATATGTGAAATACAGTTCAAGGTCCTTTAATAAGGAAGCAGAGAAAACAAAAATGTACACACAACTTCAACTTCTGTCTAATGCTCCCTTATCTATACCATGGAATGGCAAGGCAAAATGTCAGTGTCAGTCCCTCAGTGGTGTCCAACTCTTTGTGATGCCATGGACTATAACCTCCCAGGCTCTCTGTCCATGGAATTCTCCAGGCAAGAGTACTGTAGTGGGTATCCATTCCCTTCTCCAGGAGATCTTCCTGACTCCAGGATCAAACCCAGGTCTCCCACATTGCACGCAGATTCTTAACCATCTGAGCCACCTGGGAAGCCCATCTGTACCATACTTACTGTTCACTGAAGTTAAAAATCCAATAGACAAAATTCTAACAGATATAGAAATACTTCATAAATTATTTATGAGTCCATGTTTTTGCTGTGATTCACAGAAATATTTTTTAATCTGGTGAAACATTTACAATAGAATATCTTATATTAAAAATCAGAGAAATAATTTTTACACTTTTATCACAATAATATAAAAAATTAAAATGCACTAAATCTCATATTTACATTTCAGATCATCAAATTTACAGTTTCTTAATACATCCCTAGAGTCATGGAGCAAGAGCATGTCCTTTAATGTAGAGAAATATTTTGCATTTGAAAAGCCTACTCTTAATGTGTTATTATTAAGAGACTGAGCACAGAGCACTAAATGACCTTGAGACCAGTGAAATTTACTATGAGCTGGTATTAACGTATCTACCAAATGACAAGACTGGGTGGAGACAGTAGAAAAACATAGAATATGGTGAAAACAATGTATTTGTAAACAAGCTCAAATGCATGCTGGTTTGCCTTCCTCTTCAGCAGTACTGCTTCTCCATCAATTCACACCAATGGCCTCTATGTTTCTTATAACCAACTAAAGTAAAACAGAATGACTGACTCACAAATGTGACAGTGCAGTACGTAGGTTGAAGCCAAAAGTGGACAACTGCTTCCCTTAAGGGGCAGACCAGAAGGCCTTGATTATAGATTTATGTGAAAGAAAAGTTGGCCTTATATGGATTTATAGTAACTCCTGGGGAATAGTATCAGGTTGGTTAGTGGACCAAACACCTGAAAAGACCAAAATTGGAAGATTGGGGCCGAGAAAGTCTAGGAAAGAAGTATGTGGATCCATAAATGGAAGAGTGCACAAACATGTGTGTCTTTATAACTCACATGATGCCAACCATAGAAGATACACTTCAGAGAACAAAGAATGACCTGTCATGATGATATCAGAGAGATACTCTCAACAGCCACTCTAATGATTTCACTGTAGGCCCATAAAAGGAGGATTATGTTTGTAAAAATGGTAGCTGCTGATGAATTAATAGCATAGATTTCTCTCACTATGTTGATCCAGCTATTGCTCCTACTGAATAAACGATATGCCAACAGCTAAGACTGATTTTGAGTCCCTTTTATAGCACCATTCTTCAGGGAGATAGGTCATCCAGCTATCTGGTGACAAGTCAATTACATTATACACTTTCAACCTTGAAAGGGTCAGTGAAACTCCCTCATGAGAATTGATAAATACTCCAGATATGATACTCTGGATCACTCAACAATACAAATAGGTCATCCAAAGATCAGCTGGCCAAAGGTAATAAACTCTAGAATGAGGTCTGAAAAAGTGAGATGGCAAGTAATAATTATGGCCCAACTGCCATTGTAGTTCAACCTTATAATTCGCTATATCCTTTTAAAATACAATGCAAATAGCTAGAACAATTGCAAACACCTTGAACAATTAGACCTGCACTTCCTCTTCCTTAGAAGAAGTGAGGGCAACCTATTCTTATTCTACAAACCATAACTGGACATCACTGAAGTACAGGAGAGGATCTGAGTGGTCCATTGAGTAGATTGTATCACATCAAATTCTCACATCTCCTTTGCCTAGCTTGGCTTTACCTGCTTCCTGATTCCTCAAGCATTTGTTTAATGGAGTACTTGAACTGTCATCGCGCTGATCTCATCTCTCAATATTCCTAAACATTGCAAGTTTTCCCAGAGTGAGGGCCAGGCTCTGACAAAGTATCAATTACCCCAGCAGAGAAGGAGCTCCAACAACTATGGCACTGGGAGCCTAGACTGATCCCACCCACAGAGACTTTGTCTTGTATCACAAACTCCAGAATCAAATGAAGTGCTATGCTGAAGGTTATGATTCTGGATTCCTTAGCAGCTATCCGGGAGGTGCAGGCAATACAACCTGGAAAGGTGAGGGAATGAACGCCCTTTGGGCAGATTTTGACCCATGAGAGGCAGTATATGTGAAGGAGCCATGGAATGAATTCTCTTATTTGCTCTCCGGAGGTTATTTTGAAGCACAGTAGCTCCAGATGGCCTATCCAGAGACATTGCGTGACTGAGAAAATAGTTGTATTTATAAAACTGTAGCCACTTTAGTAATATACCAGCATTTGGTTTTCTCTTATACCTCATTTCCTTTTTCTTCCACAATTGCTTTTCTGTATTTATACTCCTCAATAAAGCATCATCACATTGGCCCTGCTTTTGAGAACCAAAGCTAAGACACATTAAGATAAAATAATATTTCTTTATTCTATACTTCCAAGAAATTTTATAGGCAAAAATGAAGTGGCTATCCTACCATAGCTTTAGGATTACAGACGATTCTATTTATCTATTGCTGCAGAACAAAAACTTCAAAACTTAATGGCTTAAAGAATGAATTTCTATTACTCATAGGTCTATAAGTTGACTGAATTCAACTGGGAGATTATCACTTGGGGTTTCTCTTGTAGTCACAGTCAAATATCAGCTGGGGCTATGGCCATCGGAAGGCTTGACTGGAACGGGCATATACAATGGCTGATATAAGTGGTTGGTAGTTGCTGACTGTCAGGAGCTCCACTGGGGTTGTCTACTAGAGTGTCCACACATGACCTCCAGTGGCTTTGAAATTCTCAGTTTGGTAATCTAGTATCCAGAGGGAGCATCAAATGAGTGAGAATTCCAAAAGGTAAGAATTTTCCATATCAGTAAAGTGACTCACTGGAAATGGATACGCTATCTCTCTGTCATACTGCATTCTGCTACAGTGACATTATTAATGTCTACCATTTTGTTGTTCGGTCACTCAATCCTGCCTGACTCTTTGTGACCCCAGGGACTGCAGCATGCCAGGCTTCCCTGTCCTTCACCATCTCCCGGAGCTTACTTAAACACGTCCATTAGTTGGTGTTGCCATCCAACCATCTCATCCTGTGACATCCCTTTCTTCTCCTACCCTCAATCTTTCCCAGCATCAGGGTCTTTTCCAATGAGTCACTCTTCACATCAGGTGGCCAAAGTATTGGAGCTTCAGCATCAGTCCTTCCAATAAATATTCAGGGTTGATTTTCCTTAGGATTGGCTGGTTTGATCTCCTTGCTGTGCAAGGGAATCTCAAGAGTCCTCTCAACACCACAATTCAAAAGCATCAATTCTTTGATGCTCAGCCTTCTTTATGGTCCAACTCTCACAACCATACATGACTACTGGAAAAACTGTAGCTTTGACTTTATGGACATTTGTTGGCAAAGTAGTGTCTCTGCTTTTTAATACACTGTTTAGGTTTGTCATAGCTTTCCTTCCAAGGAGGAAGCATCTTCTAATTTCATGGCTGCAGTCACCATCCACAGTGATTTTGGAGCCCCCCAAAATAAAGTCACCGTTTCCATTGTTTCCTCATTTATTTGCCTAGCATAGACATGAGCAAAAGAGGAGAGGGGATGTAAAGCCATAAGTGAGGAATTCCTTCTACTGCAGACATTTAAAATAAGAGCAGATATTTCCTCTCCTTAAAGATACACTTTTTAATAGGTAAAAAAAAAATGTTTTATTTCTTACTACATAGATCTTCTATTTTGGTAATTCTCAACTTTAAATATATTTCTTGGCATTAAGTGCACTATCTAGATTATTATAATACTATATATATTTTTACCATATGATTTTAAAGATTTAAATATTTTGCTTGAGCATACCTCATAAGTTTTCACCTCCAATAGTTAAAGATGTACTGGCACCAAGTACATTGAAAGACTGGAACACAGGGTACAATCATAAAGGATTTAAAATTTTTCTCTTGACAAATTTTGTAAACAATTCTTTGGACTCACTCATTAACCCTGAAAGAAATTAGGCAGTCCCCAATTCTTATATCTTAGAAAATTTAAATTCCTCTAACCATTTTAGCCCCCATTCAGTCAGTATCATGCAAGAATTTAGACTATCTAGCCCAGTGTGAAAACCATACTTCCAAACTTCATTCACAATTAATATTTCTATCCTTTCATTTGGGCTTGTGGAAGCCAACATTTAGAAAAGGGTCACAGAGATCTTTATTTCCTCTCCTAGAATCCCCTTCTCTCTTTCCTCAGTTTTCTAACCTGAGTTTTTGACCCCTCCAGCATGGGGGTCTCCTAGATAGCTCAAATGGTAAAGAATCTACCTGCAATGTGGGAGACCTCGGTTCGATCCCTGGGTTGGGAAGATCCCCTGGAGAAGGGCATGGGAACCCACTCCAGTATTTGGGCCTACATAATCCCATAGACAGAGGAGCTTGGTGGGCTACAGTCCATGGGGTCACAATGAGTTGGACACGACTGAGCGGCTAACTTTCACTTACCAGTCTGAGACAAAGCTAGAGGAGCAGGAAAAATCTTACTTGATTGGTACTGTTTCAGGTGGCTTCAAGGTTTTAAAAGCCAATCTTTCACAGAGAAATTTTGTGGGTTACAGATATGATTGTGTTTGTCAAGGATGTTTTGTCTGCAGCATCCTAGATGCATGTTAATGTGACTTCCCTTTTTGGTCATTTACAATATTCCCCTCAAACCATGGCCAGTCAGGGAAATTTTCTAAATTCTTTCTGCTGAGGTCTTCACAAGCTCCCATATGTAGCCCTCTTGTTCAGGACTTGAGAAGAACTAAGTCCAGCCTCAATGTGACCTACACCCAGGATCATGTTAAATAGGACTAATGGACCACTCTCATTGTTACTGTAGAAACTTTCCAAGGACAGTCCTCTACTCTATAATCATGAGTTACAGGAGCCAGCCTGCTGTCATTTACATTTTTATGACCACAGTTCACTGTCTCCCAAACTCCAAGTTTCTGTAATTTCATATGAAATTGAAAAAAAAAAAAAAAGTTGAGACTAATATCTCAACCTCTCCAAAATAATCCCATGTACAATGCACAGCCTCTCAACCTAACCTATAAATAAATGGTCAACTATGGTTCATAAAACTCTTAGTTATCTCATTTATAGTGTTGCTTAGAGTCTGGCACTTGCTTTGCTTTGGAAAGTGAAAAGGGTTATCATCTATTGTTTAATGGCAAAGGAAATCTTAGACTTAGTTCTAGTCTTTCTTCCTAAATCTAAACTTAGGAGAAAAATCCTAATTAATATCCTGTACATAAAATGAAAGTGAGACCAAGAAAGACAGAAGATTAACATTTAAGTGAAAAGTCTCAAAGCAGTCCCCTAAGCCTATAAAAGCAGCAGCTGGTGTCTACTGCGATATATCTGACTATCTCTAATTTGAGGAAGTAGATGATTTAAATAGCAGATGCATATACTGCAGTTACAGGAAACAGGGTACATACTGTTATTACAGTTTGCATATCAGCTCCTTAAGAGTTTGGCTAGCAAGGATCTATCCCATGTAGAATGCTCATTTTTTGTAAATCTATAACATTTTAATTTTTTGTTTTATTTTAATCTAGGAGCCATACCCTGGGGTGTGGCTACCTCCCACATTATCGTCAGCCTTATTGCATTCCTTTCCTATTGATATGCACTAAACATGATCCAGTACAAAAAAGAAAAATACATTTGACTAGGTCTGTTTTATAAATGTTAGTGGTCATATACCTGTGAGTGGCAATATAATCTGTTCTATAATGGAATTCTATAATTTACAGATAATATTAAATAGATTTTTAAAATATAATTTATATGGTTGCATCAAATACTTAATAAAACTAAAAATAGTTTTATTTTTTATTCTTCCAAATAAACTTTACTAAATTTTACTTAGTTATTTATGCATCTTTTGAATGGGTAATTGGAGATTTTACCCCTTGCATTCACATTATCACAGCTGACAGCTCAACTACAACTCAGCGTAGAAGGTTGAGTAAACTGGGAAATGTTCATTTGTTTTTCTTGTATTTTACCTTTCCTATAATATACTGTGATAACAGATTAGTACAATAAGATACATAAATTTCTCATTGACTAAATAATCAGTGATTTAGTAGTTCTAGAAATTTCAAAATTATTGAAGAAACAAATTGACAAACAATTGCTAATAAAGACCTATTAGGTTTATCATCTATCAGATTTATCAGTCTTTATTGATAGAAATACTTTCTTTATTTGAACTGATAAAATACTGTGTTTTTACTTGTTTTTCTTAAGAGTAAGCCTTTTGAAAATAGCTTTTGTACTCTAACCCACCCCTTTTCTTGTAGCCCACAGATTCTATCCAATAACCTGTTCTGCTACCCACAGGTAGCTGTGTCTTCTGAGTGTCTGGAAACTTTATTCTGCTTTTTCTCTGACTGTTAACCTTCAGGGATTATATACCCAATTTTATTTTTATCCTCAGCCAAACTATTTATCCAGCTCTCCTTCACTCTCTATGAATAAACAACAAAATAAATTATAAAATACTATAAATGAAGCAATTGCAAGAATTCCTTATTTAATTACTATTACTGCTTCTTTCCAGATTGTATGCAAAATTTTAAACTTTCTTAGTAAGAATTGTCTCATAGGAACTCAAGTAGTATCTTATATTGGAGGGGTGGGGATGGGTGAGAAGACCTGATGGTGACAATGGAAAATCTAATCTGAGATCCCCTGTGTGACTATACACCTCCAGGCAAAATTCATAACATTTTCAGTTTCAGCATCTTCAAAGGAGTATAATGAGGCTGTTTCAGTTCAGTTCAGTTGCTCAGTTGTGTCCGACACTTTGCGACCCCATTCACTGCTGCACGCCAAGCTTCCCTGTCTATCACCAACTCCCGGAGCTTACTGAAACTCATGTGCATTGAGTTGGTGGTGCCATCCAACCATCTCATCCTCTATCATCACCTTCTCCTCCCACCTTCAATCTTTCCCAGTATCAGGCTCTTTTCCAGTGAGTCAGTTCTTCACATCAGGTGGCCAAAGTATTAGAGTTTCAGCTTCAGCATCAGACCTTCCAATGAATATTCAGGACTGATTTCCTCTAGGATGGACTGGTTCGATCTACTTGCAGTCCAAGGAACTCTCAAGAGTCTTCTCCAACACCACAGTTCAAAAGCATCAATTCTTTAGCACTCAGCTTTCTTTATAGTCCAACTCTGACATCTGTACATGACTACTGAAAAAACCATAGCTTTGACTAGATGGACCTTTGTTGGTGAAGTAATGTCTCTGCTTTTTAATATGCTATCCAGGTTGTTCATAGCTTTTCTTCCAAGGAATGGGGCTGTTACAAAGAGTAAATTCCTGATATTGGATGCTACCTAGTTTTTGGTAGGTCCTCAGAAATTACAAATTTTATTCTCTTACATAACCCTTCCAATATTCATCCTCTGCGTGTGTGTGTGTGTGTGTGTGTGTGTGTGTGTGTGTGTAAATGGGAAGGGATAGTGCTGAAATTTTATTATGAATTTCAGAGCTCACTGACCTATGGCTTGTTTTTTGGGTAATCCATACAAGTAAGTTTCCCCCTCAGTCAGTCTCTCCCATCAAGAAGCTTCAATAAGCCACTTGTCCTTTTCCATCAGAGGGCAGACAGACTGAAAACCACAATCACAGAGAACTAACCAATCTGTTCACGTGGACCACAGCCTTGTCTAACTCAATGAAACTATGACATGTTGTGTAGGGCCATCCAAGATGGACAGGTCAAGGTGGAGGGTTCCAACAAAACGTGGTCCACTGGAGAAGGTAATTCCAAGCCACTTCAGTATTCTGCCTTGAGAACCACATGAACAGTATGAAAAGGCAGAAAGATAGGACACTGAGAGAGGAACTCCCCAGGTCAGTATGTGCCCAATATGCTACTGGAGATCAGTGGAGAATTAACTCCATAAAGAAGGAAGAGACGGAGCCAAAGCAAAAACAACACCCAGTTATGGATGTGACTGGTGATGGAAGTAAAGTCTGAAGCTGTAAAGAGCAATATTGCATAGGAACCTGGAATATTAGGTCCATGAATCAAGGCAAATTGGAAGTGGTCAAACAGGAGATGGCAAGAGTGAACATCAACATTTTAGGAATCAGCAAACTAAAATGGACTGGAATGGGTGAATTTAACTCAGATGACCATTATATCTACTAATGTGGGCAAGAATCCCTTAGAAGAAATGGAGTAGCCATCATAGTCAATAAGAGTTGAAATGCAGTACTTGGATGAAATCTCAGAAACGACAGAATGATCTCTGTTTGATTAAATGCCACAGTAATATAAGTCTATGCACTGATGAATAATGCTGAAAGCTGAAGTTGAACGGTTTTCTGCAGACCTACAAGGTCTTCTAGAACTAACACCCAAAAAAGATGTCCTTTTCATTATAGGGGGCTGGAATGCAAAAGTCGGAAGTCAAGAAATACCTGGAGTAACAGGCAAATTTGGCCTTGGAGTACAGAATGAAGCAAGGCAAAGGTTAACAGGGTTTTGCCAAGAGAATGCACTCATCATAGCAAACACCCTCTTTCAACAACAAAAGAGAAGACTCTACACATGGACACACCAGATGGTCAATACAGAAATCAGAGAGATTATATTCTTTGCAGCCAAAGATGGAGAAGCTCTGTACATACAGTCAGCAAAAACAAGACCAAGAGCTGACTGTGGCTCAGATCATTAATTCCTTATTGCCAAATTCAGACATAAATTGAAGAAAGAAAGTGGGGAAAACCACTAGATCATTCAGGTATGACCTAAATTAAATCCCTTATGAGTATACAGTGGAAGTGAGAAATAGATTCAAGGGATTAGATCTGATAGACAGAGTGCCTGAAGAACTATGGATGGAGGTTCATGATTGGAAAGCAGACAGTGATCAAGACCATCCCAAGAAAAAGAAATGCAAAAAGGCAAAATGGTTGTCTGAGAAGGCCTTAAATAGCTGAGAAAAGAAGAGAAGCTAAAGGCAAAGGAGAAAAGGAAAGATATACCCATTTGAATGCAGGGTTCCAAAAAATAGCCAGGAGAGATAACAAAGCCTTCCTCAGTGATCTATGCAAAGAAATAGAGGAAAATAATAGAAGGGGAAAGAGTAGAGATCTCTTCAAGAAAATTAGAGACAGCAAGGGAACATTTCACGTAAAGATGGGCACAATAAAGGACAGAAATGGTATGGACCTAAAAGAAGCAGAATATATTAAGAAGAAGTGGCAAGAATACACTGAAGTTCTATTAAAAAAAAAAATTATTCGACCCAGATAACCACAATGGTGTGATCACTCACCTAGAGCCAGATATCCTGGAATGAGAAGTCAAGTGGGCCTTAGGAAGGATCACTATGAACAAAGCTAGTGGAGGTGATGGAATTCCAGTTGAGCTATTTCAAATCCTAAAAGATGATGCTATAAAAGTGCTGCGCTCAATAAGCCAGCAAATTTGGAAACCTCAGCAGTGGCCACAGAACGGAAAAAGGTCAGTTTTCATTCCAATGCCAAAGAAAGACAATGCCAAAGAATGCACAAACTACTGCACAATTGTACTCATCTCACATGATAGCAAAGTAATGCTTAAAATTCTCCAAGCCAAGCTTCAACAGTATGTGAATCATGAACCTCCAGATGTTCAAGCTGAGTTTAGAAAAGGCAGAGGAACCAGAGATCAAATTGCCAACATTGGTTGGATCATCAAAAAAGCAAAAGAGTTCCAGAAAAAACATCTATTTCTGCTTTATTGACTACACCAAAGTCTTTGACTGTGTGGATCACAACAAACTGAAAAATTCTGAAAGAGATGGGGATACCAGACCACCTGACCTGCCTCCTGAGAAATCTGTATGCAGGTCAAGAAGCAACAGTTAGAACTGGACATGGAACAACAGACTGGTTCCAAATCAGGAAGGGAGTACATCAAGGCTATATATTGTCACCCTGCTTATTTAACTTATATGCAGAGTACATCATGAGAAATGCTGGACTGGATTAAGCACAAGCTGGAATCAAGATTGCTGGGAGAAGTATCAGTAACCTCAGATATGCAGATGACACCACCCTTATGGCAGAAAGTGAAGAAGAACTAAAGAGTCTCTTGATGAAAGTGAAAAAGGAGAGTGAAAAGTTGGCTTAAAACTCAACATTCAGAAGTCTAAGATCACGGCATCTGGTCCCATCACTTCATAGCAAATAGATGGGAAGACAGTGGAAACCGTGACAGACTTTATTTTGGGGGGCTCCAAAATCACTGCAGATGATGACTGCAGCCATGAAATTAAAAGATGCTTGCTACTTGGATGAAAAGTTATGACCCACCTAGACAGCTTATTTAAAAGCAGAGACATTACTTTGCCAACAATGGTCCGTCTAGTCAAAGCTATGGTTTTTCCAGTAGTCATACAAGAATGTGAGTGTTGGGATATAAAGAAAGCTGAGCACTGAAGAATTGACGCTTTTGACCTGTGGTGTTGGAGAAGACTCTTGAGAGTCCTTTGGATTGCAAGGAGACCCAACCTGTCCTGAATATTCATTGGAAGGACTGATGCTGAAGCTGAAATTCCAATCCTTTGGCCAACTGATGCGAAGAACTGACTCATCGGAAAAGACCCTGATGCTGGGAAAGATTGAAGGCGGGAGAAGGGAATGGCAAAGATGATGTGGTTGGATGGCATCATTGACTCAATGGATATGAGTTTGATAAACTCTGGGAGTTGGTGATGGACAGGGAGGCCTGGCATGCTGCAGTCCATGGGGTTGCAAAGATTCAGATCAGACTGAGCGACTTACCAGAACTGAACAGACAGGTAATATATATTCAATATATATTCAAAGGTAATTACTATATTCCATAGTAAGATATATTCAAACACATCTGAACCACTCTTATAGTTGAGGTTTAAAACACACTTTCACAATACAGTAGGTCTTTCACATGGTCTGAGAACTCAGTAAAGCTCTAGCTAAATTGATTTTTTAAGTTTGTTTTTTCTGTTCAACACTTAAAGATTTTATAAAGCATTACTTTTCCCTATTTATAAACCATTTAAAAATTTGTAAAGCTGACTGTAGCTGGCAAATAATAAAGTGCCTTAAAAAAGGCTTCAGAAATGTTAAAGTTGACACTTTACAATATGTAGAAAAAATTGAGGTGAAAATTGTAAAGCAATTTGGATGCAGAGTGAATAAATTCCTACATTTAAGCATCAAAGCCAAATTGGAGATATTTTCACAAAGAACTCTAAGGAAAAGAAAGGGTGACTTATGGGTATCATTTAATTAAAAGCTTGTCCTCTGAAGTCATACTGATTTATCATTTCTTAGCCCTGGCACTTATATTGAAAAAGACAAATAGCTTAGTGCCTTCTGCTGGAGCTCCACATTGGTGCTGACATATTCTTATGTATAAGAAACAGTGAAGGATTATTTAAATCTGGGGTTCATTTCCTAACACACAAGCCAACCATGGAAAAGTTATATAAATATGTCTTATTAAGAAATACTTTCTCTCATTAATCATGTTTTCCCAACAGGCACAAAAGGTGACAACACATTGTCTTGATTAGGTTCATAATTTACCATAAAAGAACTATTTTTATGGTACCTAAGGCTTTCAATTTAATTCAAAAACTGCCTAAGAAAACAAACAAAAATTCTACTAATTATTTTCAGGATAACATAAAATTAATTGGGATTTTTTTCATATAAAGTCTCATTTATTCTTATGGAGGTTAACAAAGAAAAACTGCATATTTATAAGATCTGGCTCAAGTGATCCCCACAAAATCTTTGTCACCAACACACTTTTTAAATATGAGTATATGATTATACAAGTGCTCATATGAAATACAGGTTTGTTAATGACATAGAATTTACACTTTTGTCTCCTAGAACACCAAGAGCCCAGGTTTACTCATCTATGTCTATAGTCAAGAATGCTTGGCGCTCCTAACAGACATTTTTGGACTTCTGTGGACCACTGACACCTGATGAAATTTCTGCAATGGAGATACACTTATAAACTTATCCACAGATACTTATTTAGTATTTATTATATACATTCCCCCTTTGTTGTGTAGAATACAAAGAAATAAAAGAAAGTATTCCTTTAAGGAACTAAAAAATCAGTTAAAAATCTAGTATACATATTTAAAATACTAAATATCCAGAAAAGACAGTACACAACTAAATGCTTTAAAAGAAAGATGAATAGTAAAGTCCCGAAGACTGCAATGAGGTAGAAGAAAATGGGAAAAGTTTTCTTGAAGACATGGTTAGCTTTTATGCCAAACCACTGATTCCTTGTAATCAATGACCCCCTCATTTCAGTACCTTTGTAATAGGAAAGAACATGTCTGATTCTATATTGGATCTATTTCTTTTATTGTATTCTACTGCCTTTGCTGCAAATTAATCACTAGCAGTGTTGCCTATAGCTTAAAACATAATGGACCATCTTCAGGTACTCTGCCTCCCATGCATGCATGGTGCTAAGTCACTTCAGTCGTGTCCAATTCTTTGCGACTCTATGTAGCTCACCAGGCTTCTATGTCCATGGGATTCTCCAGGCAAGAATACTGGAGTGGGTTGCCATTTCCTTCTCCAGGGGATTTTCCTGACCCAGGGATTGGACCCTCATATTTTATGCCTCCTGCAATGACAGGCAGAGACATAATTCTTTACCACTAGCACCATCTGGGAAGACCCACCTCCCCTGCCTGAGTGTTAAAGCTAAAATATCTTTGTTATAAGAAACATCCTGGTTAGGTCCACTGGTGAATAGGTATAGACAGAAGAATTTAACACATTCCTTCTGGAGTCAGGCCAGAATCAGGAAATACCTGCAGCAACTTTTCTGCTTTTTGAATCTTACTTCCTCATCACACCCACACCCACCCAACCATAAAAGAAACTAGCATTCAAACCTGGGGAAGATGACCCTTTAGGACATTAGTCTACCATATTCTTGGTCTGCTGTATTTCTGAATAAAGTCACTATTCCTCACCTTCACACCTCATCTCTTGATTGATTGGCCAGTCCTGCAGCATGCAGCACTTATGGTAACAGCTTGGCTACTCCCATATCTTTAGACATCAAGCCCTAACTCTATAAATAATAGAATGTTAAAATTTAACACCTTCTTTTTAAAGTTAGGGAGTACTTCCATATTTCAAATATCATCTATGTGCAAATATGCAAGGATCTAAAAATATGTGGCAATTCTTGGTTCAATAACCATCTCCAAAACATAAATGACACTGAATGATATTAGCTGAAAACAAGGAAATAATTTGCTTGGAAAAGATTGTGAGTTTCTGTTACATATTTTCCTCCCAGTCACACCCTTATCTCCACAGGAAAGAGATGAAGGAATCATGGAGACCAGAGAACATGACCTATGACCCCAACAGCACATGAGTTACTAAAGTCAAAGCAAGAACCAAATTCAAAATGATGCCTGACTAGCTTTTTTTTTTTTTTTTTTTTGACAATGAAGGAGAGTGAAATGGCAATGCTGAGAATAGCCTGTCACAACATAACTTGTTATGGACAAGATGTGACCACAAAAGGAGAAAGAACTGTTCTTGAAGGGTTGTAAAGGGATTCTTTTCTCCCAAGACAGGTACTTGGAAGAACCATGAGACCCAAACAGAATACATACATGTGGAAGTTTGTGGAAGGACCATAAAAATAAAGCAAGCAAAACTGTAAGCAAAGAAGACTTTATTTGAATTAAGGAAATCAAAGGTAGCAAATCCTGTGATGAGGAGTCTTCCAGAAACCCAAAAATCCCTCTACAAAAGAAAGGACCAACTCTCAAGATCTTTCTCACATCCAGAGGCTCCCTAACTTCATATGCCATGCACACACAGAACTGACACCAGAAGAAGACAGTGCCAGTCAAGCAAAATTTTGCCTACCTATTCCTCTCTCCCAGCTCCAATATATAAAGGGGTCAGAACACATAGTCGGGGTTGCTGGTGTGGAGGAACAGAAGGAAAAAAGTGAGAAAATGAGATGATAAGCCACTGTTTTCCCTTTATCACTCTGTAGATTTTCAGGTTTAAAGGCAGTCTAAGGAGGAAAGCAAGAGATTCAAGCTTCGATATAATTTAGAATATTGATTGTTATTCTGAGCCAGTCATTTTAAATTGGTTTATGAAATAGTTGGACATGAAATGGTTACCATGTCTAGAAATCACTATTTATTGTCTAAGAGTAATAGAAAGTGTGGTGGTTATATGTAACAGATTTCCCTAAGGGTAGTGAAGAAAGTAACCTATGCAGGGAGACAAG
Source organism: Cervus canadensis (assembly GCF_019320065.1). Taxonomy (NCBI): domain Eukaryota; kingdom Metazoa; phylum Chordata; class Mammalia; order Artiodactyla; family Cervidae; genus Cervus; species Cervus canadensis. The sequence goes on from NC_057391.1 coordinate 35,369,874, forward strand.
AGGTGTGAAAGTCAAATTGTTTTCTATTTATACACAATAGAGTTCCATATATTTCAAAATGAGCGTTGCATCTATTTTCAACTAAGTAAGGATTCTAAGTTGAGATCCTTGGCAAAGATCTGGGAGAACTATATCCCTTGGTATCTTCCCAAAATCCTGAATGTCTTCCACTGGTTATTTGTTCTCTAACTTTAGTTATAAAGATAATATTAATAAAGATTTCTTTCACATCAACTCCTCTAATTCATGAAGACCAATATGTATTTTCCGGACTTTTCTTTATCCCTGCTATTTTTTTTTTTTCTTTTTACATTTAATTAGATGTTTCCAGAAGTTCAGTTTTGCATTACCTTAGCCTTAATATTTTCTCTGAAAGTATAAAGGCCAAAAACATTTTTTTTACATAATAAAACTATCACAGAAAATGTCATACAAATTATGAACACAAAACATCTATTTTATGTTTCCAAGTCTGTATTTTTTTCCAAATGTTTAGTAATATTAAAAGTTGTGCTGTTCACCAATTTTAACAGTAATCTGTTAAACTCATATCCATAAACTCATCTCAGAGCTTTTTCTCTAAAATAAAAGTGCCTGTAACTTAACTTAGTTGCGCCCAAAATACTTAGGCAGTTGACAAAGAGGTAAACTTAACTTTAAATAAGCAAGGTGTAACTTTAACATGGTTTGGTTCACAAGAACTATCTCAAGGTTTCCCCATTGCCCTGCCATCACCTTTACTTTATTCACAAAATGTTATCGCATCCATTCAATAGAGATTCAACTCAACAATATACTTGTAGGTAATGTAGCTCTTACTAAAAAATTCATCTGAAAACTAGGAAGAAACTTTGCATTGCACATCACATTGCAAAAAGTCTCTTGTAATTCTTGTTAGGTGCCTCAGGCCTTCCCCCCAAACCCACCTCTGAGTAAATGCCTGTTTTGGTGCTCTTGGAAGCTACTTATTACTGGCCTATCATTTTTCTTCACCCACCAATAAAAGTCCTCTTATTACCAGACCATAACTTCTCAGAGAACAGTTTATATATTCTAACACACATACAAATATATATATATATATATATATACACTACATATATGTATATATTATATGTTCTCTCTAAGTAGGGAGGGGAACTATGGGGGGATGGGGAAGACGCACTTCAATCAAGAGTCAGGGATCACAGCAGACCATCACAAAATGCAATCTACCACGCTCTTTTAGAGAAATTTCACTCTCCACTTCAACTGACTTATCAATATATTGACTCGAAAATAAGAGGTGCTTCCTAAGAAGGGATTTGATTACTAAGAAAGATATTTATTCATTACATCACCAACTCATATGCATACACAGAAGCACTTATGCTCACATGCACATACCACCTGAAAATACACCAAAGATAATCATCTTATATAGAAAATGATTTTCCTCTTTACAGTAGGATTCAAATAGGGTCATTTTAAACAGAAAACTCTCCTGTATATATTATTACCAGAATATACAATTTATAAACACAATTTCAGATATATTTCAATTATATAAGAAAAAAATTTTAAATGATTTCCATGCCAAGTTATATCAATCAATTATTATGTTCTCATATAAAATGTAAACTTTTCTTAGAGTTCTGGTAAAGTTGAAATATAAAATGATTAGATGAGAGCTCCCTGAAATGGAGGTTGTTTATTGAAAGTTTTAGTTAATATTCCTTACCAAGCACAACATCAGTATGTTAACTCTGACAAGTAGAAATAATGGCTTTTCTATTCATCATCCCGGTGACTGATTCTGGCTTCTAAGAAAAAATCAGAACAACCTGTTAGCCTTAGAAAAATGTTTCATTCCCTTATACTCCCATATTTGCATCATATAAGCAAAGACAGAAAGACCAGTCTGTAAAACAGAAGAGAAATAAACTGAAAATAAAAATGGAAGCATGAATGACTTTAACAGTGACCTCATATTCATCTAATGGTTTGTCACACTGAACACCTGGAATTGTGTGTGAAAAGTACAGAAATTTTACTGTTACACTTGCTTCTATCAAGTTTATATGTCTCTGGTTACCTACCAATATGGAGACAAAATTGAAAAAAGGAAATAAGATGTCCAGAAAATATGCCATTGTGCTTGCAAAATGATCAGAAGCAGGAAAAGGTAATAATTAAGGAAACATCACCAATGCCTAAATGCTGAAACTAGGAATCATTCCAATATTATGCCACAAAAATTGAGGATATCTTGCTACTACAATATACAAAAAAAATATACAAACAAGAACAGAATTAAATGATGCTAAAAGTGAAAGAGGACACGGTGAAATGATATAGAATTACTTTTTACCAAAACCAGAGCATTTTGATAGAATATAAATATGAGTTACCTTTTTCCTAAAAAAAGACAATAGCAATAAAGGCAAAGAGGAAAACTGGGACTTTGCTTTCCTTCACCCACTTAGAAAAATAAAGTTTGGATAGTACAATCCTTTTCTTTAGAGAACATTTCAACTATTAATATTCAAATTGAGGGAACTGGGTAAAAGAGATTTTCTTATATATCTGGAAGGTATTCTCCACACCCAAAATATAGAGCTAGCCATACCCTGACAAATTTATGAATTCAGGCACTCATTTATTCATTATGTCTGGGCTCAACACAATGTGAAGCAGTCACCAAAATGTGAAAGCCTTCACTAAAAAGTAAAAAATATTTGCTCAACTGGGTAGAACTGGCACTGAATTTCTGTGCTTTCAAGAATCACATAAAGAAAAACAAGACAAAGACAAAATGTTGCCTGGAAATTTCTAGATCCCCACTCACCTTTCTAAACCATGTAGCTTAGTGAATATCATCCTTCAATTACAGAATTTCAATAAAAGCTCTAACTAAAGGATCCAAGTTATATCTTGGTAAGGGGCTACCCTTGTAGCTCAGTTGGCAAGGAATCTGCCTGCAATGCAGAAGACCAAGGTTCTATTCCTGGGTTGCAAAGATCCCCTGGAGAAGGAAATGGCAACCCACTCCAGTATTCTTGCCTGCAGAATCCCATGGACAGAGGAACATGGCAGGCTACAGTCAATGGGGTTGCAAGAGTCAGACATGCCTTAGTGACTAAACTACCACCATAGCTTGGTAACATGCAAAGATGGGCACAATAAAGGACAGAAATGGTATGGACCTGACAGAAGCAGAAGATATTAAGAAGAAGTGGCAAGAATACACTAAAGAACTATACAAAAAAGATCTTCATGACCCAGGTAACCACAAAGGTGTGATCACTCACTTAGAGCCAGACATCCTGGAACGAGAAGTCAATGGACCTTAGGAAGCATCACTACGAGCAAAGCTAGTAGAGGTGATGGAATTCCAGTTGAGTTATTTCAAATCCTAAAAGATGATGCTGTGAAAGTGCTGCACTCAATATGTCAGCAAATTTGGAAAACTCAGCAGTGGCCACAGGACTGGCAAAGGTCAGTTTTCATTCCAATCCCAAAGAAAGGCAATGCCAAAGAATGTTCAAACTACCACACGATTGCACTCATCTCACATGCTAGCAAAGTAATGTTCAAAATCCTCCAAGTCAGGATTTTTTAGTACATGAACCATGAAGTTCGAGATGTTCAAGCCGGTTTTAGACAAGGCAGAGGAACCAGAGACCAAATTGTCAGCATCTGTTGGTTCATCGAAAAAGCAAGATATTTCCAGAAAAACATCTACTACTGCTTTATTGACTACACCAAAGCCTTTGACTGTGTGGATCACAACAAACTGTGGAAAATTCTTCAAGAGATGGTAATACCAGACCACCCTACCTGCCCCCTGAGAAATTTGTATGCAGGTCAAGAAGCAACAGTTAGAACTGGACATGGAACAACAGACTGGTTCCAAATCAGGAAAGGAGAACATCAAGGCTATATATTGTCACCCTGCTTATATAACTTATATACAGAGTATATCATGCAAAATGCCGGGCTGGATGAACCACAAGCTGGAATCAAGATTGCCGGAAGAAATATCAATAACCTCAGATATGCAGATGACCCCACCCTTATGGCAGAAAACAAAGAAAAACTAAAGAGTCTCTTGATGAAAGTGAAAGAGCAGAGTGAAAAATTTGGCTTAAAACTCAAAATTCAGAAAACTAAGATTATGGCATCTGCTTCTTTCACTTCATGGCAAGTAGATGGGAAAACAATGGAAACAGTGACAGACTTTATTTTGGAGAGGAGTTCCTAAATCACTGCAGATAGTGATTCCAGCCATGAAATTAAAAGATCTTTGCTCCTTGGAAGAAAAGTTATGACCCACCTGCTGTTGCTGCTAAGTTGTTTCTGTCATGTCCAACTCTGTGCAACCCCATAGACAGCAGCCCACCAGGCTCCCCCATCTCTGGGATTCTCCAGGCAAGAACACTGGAGCAGGTTGCCATTTCCTTCTCCAATGCATGAAAGTGAAAATGAAGTCGCTCAGTCGTGTCCAACTCTTAACGACCCTGTGGACTGCAGCCTATCAGGCTCCCTCTGACCACAGGATTTTCCAGACAAGAGTACTAGAGTGGGGTGCCATTGCCTTCTCCAATGACCCACCTAGACAGCTTATTTAAAAGCAGAGACATTACTTTGCCAACAAAGGTCCATCTAGTCAAAGCTACGGTTTTTCCTGTGGTCATATATGGATGTGAGAGTTGGACTGTGAAGAAAGCTGAGCACCAAAGAATTGATGCTTTTGCACTGTGGTATTGGAGAAGACTCTTGAGAGATCCTTGGAGTGCATGGAGACCCAACCAGTCAATCCTAAAGGAAATCAGTCCTGAATATTCATGGGAAGGACTGATGCTGAAGCTGAAACTCCAATACTTTGGCCACCTGATGCAAAGAACTGACTCATTTGAAAAGATCCTGATGCTGGGAAAGATTGAAGACAGGAGGAGAAGGGTATGACGGAGGATGAGATGGTTGGATGGCATCACCAACTTGATGAACATGAGTTTGGTTAAGCTCTGGGAGTTGGTGATGGACAGGGAAACCTGGTGTGCTGCGGTCCATGTGGTCACAAATAGTCGGACACAAAGAGTGACTGAACTGAACTGATATCTTGGTAAATAGGATGGGAAGCCAAGGAAATTCTATCCCAAGTATTTTTTTCAAATAGAAACATTGGACAAAAATTACTCCATTGACAGAATTGAGGAATTATGGAAATTAATTAAAAGTATGTATATTGCATATTGTTGTTGCTTGCATTCAGTCACCAAGTCTCATATTTGACTAAGACTTCATGGACTGTATCATGCCAGGCTCCTCTGTCCTCCCCTATCTCCTGGAGCTTGCTCAAATTCGTGTTCATTGAGTTGGTGATGCTACCTAACTACCTGCCACTCCCTTCTCCTTTTGCATCCAATCTTTCCCAATATCAGGGTCTTTTAAAGTGCAAATAAAGAATCAAATCAGGAGATGATGAATCTCTGAGAACTGGAAAACAGATAAAAGGTCTAATTGAATGAGCACTTGGAAGTAATAAAGAATAAGCTCAACAATGTAGAAAACCAATCAAACATGTGAAGAAGACAAAATCACTGATAAAATCACTTATAATGCAAAGCAAAGGAAATGATAGATGAAAGAAGTATTAGAAAGACCTTGAAGACTGACACTAAGATAAAAATCAAAATGGCTTAGATAACTGGGAAAAATAATAGATAAACCAGAAATAATAAAGTAGCATTGATGTCTAATTTAGAAAAGACAAACTACCAAAAATAATAAAATTTTAAAATAACATTATTTTTTAAATATCTGGGGAAAAAAAAATAAATAAACAATTGAATGTGCAACTCCCAGGGGCTCCAATGTAACTAGAAAAGATAATGAACTTAATTCAATTAAAATTTTAATAAACAAGAGAGTAGAACCTAGTGATTTTATTGAATTCCTGGGATAAACACAAAAATCTTATCTCTAACAGAAAATAGTCCACTTACAAAAGATTTAGTCTAAAAATTCAAACTCATCTTAAACTTCTCCTGTATGTCACTAGACATCATAAGTTATTGTCCATGTTTGAAGTCAACAAAAAGGAACCAAAGATCATACACTCAAAAAATACCAAATCTATCTGAATATACTATTCAAGTAAACTTATTCTGATTAATCCAAGTGAAAATTTTGTCAACGGATGAAGAAATCTTGCTACAAAAATCCTTGCAATGAATACTGACTCAAGTAAAACATAATTAAATATAAATAACTGTTACTCTAAGGTCTGTAATATGTAGGTTAATTTAAACTTTTCTGGCACTTCTACTATTCTTTCTTCATTATCTGTAATGCCATCCAACCATCTCATCTTCTGTTGTCCCCTTCTCCTACATTCAATTTTTCCCAGCATCAGGATATTTTCAAATGAGTCAATTCTTTGCATCAGGTAGCCAAAATACTGGAGTTTTAGCTTCAATATCAGTCATTTCATTCCAGTGAATATTCAGGACTGATTTCTTTTAGGATTGACTGGTTTGATCTCCTTCCACTCCAAGGGTCTCTCGAGAGTCTTCTCCAACACCAAAGCATCAATTCTTCAGCGCTCAGCTTTCTTTATAGTCCAAATCTCACATCCATACATGACTATTGGAAAAACCATAGCTTTGACTAGACAGATCTTTGTTGGCAAAGTAATGTCTCTGCTTTTTAATATGCTGTCTAGGTGGGTCATAGCTTTTCTTCCAAAGAAAGAAGTTTCTTTAAATTTCATGGCTGCAGTCACCATCTGCAGTGATGTTGGAGCCTCCCAAAAATAGTTCCTCACTGTTTCCATTGTTTATCTATCTATTTGCCATGAAGTGATGGGACTGGATGCCATGATCTTAGTTTTCTGAATGTTGAGTTTTAAGCCAACTTATTTTTTCATTTATTTTTATTAGTTGGAGGCTAATTACTTTACAATATTATAGTGGTTTTTGCCATACATTGACATGAATCAGTCATGTAAGCCAACTTTTTCACTCTCCTCTTCCACTTTCATTATGAGGCTCTTCTTTGCTTTGCCATAAGGGTGGTGTCATCTGCATACCTGAGGTTATTGATATTTCTCCCAGCAATCTTGATTTCAATTTGTGCTTCATACAGCCAGGCACTTTGCATGATGTACTCTGCATGCAAGTGAAATAAGCAAGGTGACAATATACAGTCTTGACATACTCCTTTCCCGATTTGGAACCAGTCTGTTGTTCCATGTTGTTGGTTCTTGACCTGAATACAGATTTCTCAGGAGGCAGGTCAGGTGGTCTGGTATTCCCTTCCCATCTCTTGAAGATTCTTCCACAGTTTGTTGTGATCCACACAATCAAAGGCTTTGGCATAGTTAATAAAGCAGAACTAGATGTTTTTCTGGAAATCTCTTGCTTTTTCAATGATCTAGCATATTTTCACAATTTGATCTCTGGTTCGTCTGCCTTTTCTAAATTCAGCTTGAAAACCTGGAATTTCATGGTTCATACACTGTTGAAGCCTGACTTGGAGGATTTTGAGCATTACTTTGCTAGCGTGTGAGATGAGTGTAATTGTGCAGTAGTTTGAGCATTCTTTGGCATTGCCTTTCTTTGGGATTGGAATGAAAACAGACCTTTGCCAGTCCTGTGGCCACTGATGAGTTTTCCAAATTTGCTGGCTTATTGAATGCAGCCCTTTCACAGTATCATTTTTTAGGATTTGAAATAGCTCAACTGGAATTCCATCACCACCACTAGCTTTGTTTGCAGTGATGCTTCCTAAGGCCCACTTGACTTCCCATTCCAGGTTGTCTGGCTCTATGTGAGTAATCACATCATTGTGGTTATCTGAGTCATGAAGATTTTTCTGTATAGTACTTCAGTGTATTCTTGCCACCTCTTTTAATATCTTCTGCTTCTTAATATCTTCTGTTAGGTCCATACCATTTCTGTCCTTTATTGTGCCCATCTTTGCATGAAATGTTCCCTTGATATCACTAATTTTCTTGAAGAGATCTCTAGTCTTTTCCATTCTATTTTTTCCTCTGTTTCTTTGCATTGACAACTGAGGGAGGCTTTCTTACCTCTCCTTGCTATTCTTTGGAACTCTGCATTCAAATGGGTATCAGTTTAGTTCAGTCGCTCAGTCGTGTCCGACTCACAGCGACAGCATGAACTGAAGAACGCCAGGCTTCCCTGTCCATCACCAACTCCCAGAGTCCACCTTTGTCCATTGAGTCGGTGATGTCATCCAACCATCTCATCCTCTGTCATCCCCTTCTCCTCCTGCCCTCAATCTTTCCCAGCATCTGGGTCTTTTTCAAATGAGTCAGTTCTTCGCATCAGGTGGCCAAAGTATTGGAGTTTCAGCTTCAACATCAGTCCTTCCAATGAACATCCAGGACTGATTTCCTTTAGGATGAACTGGTTCGATCTCCTTGCAGTCCAAGGGACTCTCAAGAGTCTTCTCCAACACCACAGTTCACACACTGAATACACAGTTCAAAAGCATCAATTCTTTGGTGCTCAGCTTTCTTTATAGTCCGAGTCTCACATGACCACGGGAAAAACCCTAGCCTTGACTAGACGGACCTTTGTGAACAAATACTCTACATTTTAATATGCTGTGTAGGTTGGTCATAATTTCCTTCCAAGGAGTAAACGTCTTTTAATTTCATGGCTGCAATCACCATCTGCAGTGATTTTGGAGCCCAGAAAAATAAAGTTAGCCACTGTTTCCCCATCTATTTGCCATAAAGTGATGGGACCAGATGCCATGATCTTAGTTTTCTGAATGTTGAGCTTTAAGCCAACTTCTTCACTCTCCTCTTTCACTTTCATCACAAATGGGTATATCTTTCCTTTTTTCCTTTGCCTTTAGCTTCTCTTCTTTTCTCAGCTATTTGTAAGGCCTCCTCAGACAACCATTTTGCCTTTTTGCCTTTCTTTTTCTTGAGGATGGTCATGATCACTGCTTCCTGTACAATGTGACGAACCTCCATCCATAGTTCTTCAGGCACTTTCTCTATCAGATCTAACCCCTTGAGTCTATTTGTCACTTCCACTGTATAATTGTAAGGGATTTAATTTAGGTCATACCTGAATCGTTTAGTGGTTTTCCCTACTTCAGTTTAAGTCTGAATTTTGCAATAAGGTGCTCACAATCTGAGCCACAGTCAGCTCCCGGTCTTATTTTTTCTGACTGTATAGAGCTTCTCCATCTTTGGCTGCAAGGGATATAATCAGTCTGATTCATTATGATCATCTGGTGATGTCCATTGGTAGAGTCTTCTCTTGTGTTGTTGGAAGAGGGTGCTTGCTATGACCAGTGCATTCTTGTGACAAAATTCTGTTAGCCTTTGACCTGCTTCATTTTGTACTCTGAGACCAAATTTGCTTGTTACTCCAGGGATCTCTTGACTTCCTACTTTTGTGTTCCAGTTCCCTATAATGAAAATAACATCTTTTTTGGGGTGTTAGTTCTAGAAGGTCTTGTAGAGCTTCATATAACTGTTCAACTTCAGCTTCTTCAGCATTACTGGTTGGGACATAGACTTGGATTAATGTGATATTGAATGGTTTGCCATGGAAACAAACAGAGATCATTCTGTTATTTTTGAGATTGCATCCAAATACTGTATTTTGGCTATTTTGTAGACTATGATGGCTACTCCATTTCTTCTAAGGTTTTCTTGCCCACAGTAGCAGATATAATGGTTATCTGTGTTAAATTCACCCACCCCAGTCCATTTTAGTTCACTGATTCCTAAAATGTTTATGTTCACTCTTGCCATCTCCTATTTGACCACTTCCAATTTGCCTTGATTCATGGACCTAACATTCCAGGTTCCCATACAATATTGTTCTTTTTACAGCATCGGACTTTACTTCCATCACCAGTCACATCCACAACTGGGTGTTGTTTTTTCTTTGGCTCCGTCTCTTCAATTTTCTGGAGTTATTTCTCCAGTGTTCTCCAGTAACATATTGGGCACCTCTTGGCCTGGGGGGTTTTCTTTCAGGGTCCTATCTTTTTGCCTTTCATAATGTTCATGAGGTTCTCAGGCAAGAACACTTAAGTGATTTGCCATTGCCTCCTCCAGTGGACCATGTTTTGTCAGAACTCTCTACCATGACTTGTCTGTCTTGGGTGGTTCTACATGGCATGGCTCATAGTTTCATTGAGTTAGACAAGGCTGTGATCCATGTGATCAGCTTGATTAGTTTTCTGTGACTGTGTTTTTCATTCTGTCTGCCCTCTGATAGATAAAGATAAAGGGCTTATGGAAGCTTCCTGATGGGAAAGACTGACTGAGTGGGAATCTGGGTCTTATTCTGAAGGGCAGGGCCACTCTCAGTAAGTCTTTAATCCAATTTTCTGTTGGAAAACTTCTGTGGAGTTGTGTTCCCTCCCTATTTTTTGACCTGAGGCCAAACTATCTTGGAGGTAATAAAGATAATGGTGTTCTCCTTCAAAAGGTTCCATGCAGGCACTGCCACACTCAGTGTCCCTGGATCTGCAGCAGGTCACTGCCGACCCACACCTCTGCTGGAGACTCCTGGACACTCACCGACAAGTCCGGGTCAGTCTCTTCTGGGGTCACACTGCTCCTTTCTCCTGGGTCCTGGTGTGCACAAGGTTTTGTTTGTGCCCTCCAAGAGTCTGTTTCCCCAGTCCTGCGTAAGTTTTGGTGGCTCTATGGTGGGGTTAATGGCGACCTCCCCCAAGAGGGCTTATGCCATAACCAGGTCTGCTGCACCCAGAGTCCCAGCCCCTGTGGAAGTCCACTGCTGACCCGTACCTCCACATGAGACACTCAACACTCAAAGCCATGTCAGGCTTAGTCTCTGTAGGGACTCCTGTTGCACACAAGGTTTTGTTTGAGCCCTGTGAGCATCTCTGGTGGGTATGGTGTTTGATTCGAAACGTGATTTCACCCCTCCTACTGTCTTGCTGGGGCTTCTACTCTGCCCTTGGACTTGGGTTATCCTTTTTTGGTGGGATCCAACACTCTCCTAGTGACAGTTATTCATCAGTGAGTTGTAATTTTTGAGTTCTTGGAAAAGAAGATGAGCACACATCCTTCTACTCCACCATCTTGAAGACCCTTACACTCTTTGGAAAAAAGGAGAAAAGTCACTGTATTGGAGTGTAAGTAGGTGGACCATGCTCATAGGGAGATGGGGAAGCAGAAAGATGAGATAAGCCTTTGTAGTATTGAGGAGAATCCAATTAAGGAAAAGTGAGTATAGTTAGGAAAGAGATATGTGTAATCACATACATTTCACACCTTGGAGGGGTTCAATTTTTGAAAACTTCCTCTGTAAGGATTATATAAAATATAAGTAGCAAACTAAGGCAACTTAATGGATTTGTTCTCCAACAAAGAGGAAAAGAAAATAAGCAATGAAGAAGAAGGAAGGAAGGAAAGAGGAAAGAAGAGGTTACAAATATAGAAAAGGAGAAAGAAAATTAAAATGCACCTTGTGTGGAATAGGTATTTGAGGTATAGGTTTGAATAGGAGATTAATAGTATGAATTTGTGTTTTTTAATATAGAGAGAAATCTATTGGAATTAAAGGTAGTAGTGAAATATGATTTTCAATCTATAAAGATATAGAATTAAGTATGTGTAAAAGGAAGGGTGTGTGTGTGTGTATGTATGTGTGGTAGCTTTATAGACTTGCGTGGCTGGAGAAAAACATCTCAATGGTGATGACCACAGCAAGATCACAGATCCTGGTTTTTAAATAGTATTCTCTACTAAAAGGAACTAGAACTCCTTGTAGAAATGGCTGAGTCTGGGCCTTAGGCTGGGATAGAACAAGATTATTCTGGTACATCTGGTGCCAGAAAGCAAGGAAGTGCTTAATTATGGGGGCATATCAGAACAAAAACAGAAACAAAATAAAGGAAGTTAATAACTCAGAAGCCAGTGTTCACACTGACTAAATCTGGATATGTGGGCAACAAAGTAAACACTGATAATAGTCAGAAACATATAATTCAATAATCAAAACAAAAATCCATTAGACCATACTGACATAATTTTTTTTTAAAGAAAACATTTACTTACAGTGAAATGCAAATTAATAAATAAGAGAAGGAACAGTAGTTTAGAAAATCACCATTGGACAATTATCATAACAAAAAGTAATTCAGCCAACAAACATCAATGTAAGCTAAAACTAAAAGGTGAAATTTAGAGGGGAAATAGAATATTTATACACTTTCAAACTACCTCCCCACAAAATACTTATTAACTACAAAGGAAAAAGAGTAACTATACAGTGAAAAAATGGGAAAGTCACCACTTTACTCAAATGACCAAAATTATCAGCCCCAGTACTGTGACAAGTCGTGTGCCACCTGATAGGATTCTATGAGCATTAACACCATCATTTCAGTGATAGCACTGCAAAAGCTGAATGCAATTATGAGAAAGCATCAGAAAAACCCAATCTGAGGGTTGTATTATGATTCCATAGGAAATTCCCCTTTTTGTAGGTAATAAGAAGTCAAGTATATTTGAGGATGGTGGAGCATTGTACTGGCAGTTTTTTTCCCAAAAGGTTCAGGAGAAGTTTTGTAATTTTTTTTTTTTTTTTTTTTTTTTGGTAAATTTGAAGTTATTTAAAAACTAAAAAGAAAAAAAAAACAAAAAAAACAATATAACATACATTGTTCTCCCTATATTTTTCCTTTCAGAGTGTTGTTGTAGAATCGCTAAGTCCTGTCCAACTCTTTTGCGACCCCACAGACTATAGCCTGTCAGGCTCCTCTGTCCATGGGATTTCCCAGGCAAGAATATTGAAGTGGGTTGCCATTTCCTTCTCCAAGGGATCTTTCCAACCAAGGTACTGAACCCGTATCTCTTGTGTCTCTTGCACTGCAGGTGGATTCTTTCCCATTGAGCCACTTGGGAAGCCTAGGCTCCCCTAATCCTCATCAAAGTCAAGAGGTTATGTGTGGTGATATTTGCCAACAGAATATCAAGGCAGAATAGATAGGTTCTAGAAGAGCTTTTATTCTACATAATTTTAACAATTTAATAATATAGATTAATAACCAATTATTGGTCTTGAGGAATCCAAACTAGCTTTTTGTTTTCCACTTGAGAAATTATTGATAGGTAGAGAGAATTCCCAATTTTAAGCCAGTGGTCCCTCAAAATTATATGCTAGAGGAAAGTTCAGAGGCCGGTTTTTTTGTTAAGCCAATAAAGGATAATGAAGAGAGAATATCACATTAACTCAGAATAGATTCACTGTTTCCAGTTCTAAGCATAACTCATTGAAAGGTTTTTAATTGACAGTATATATACATAATTCAGATGAGATGATAATCATGGGATAACAGAATTAGAGATGAAAAATCTCAACATGGTGCCAACCAGAGAGGACATCATTTATCTCCTTGCATTTGGGTGTTCTGCTAAGTTAGATGTGAAAACCTCTTACAAAAATACTGTGTAAGTGCAAGATATATGTTTTAAAATTATTTAAGCAGAAATACATTTTCAAGGAGGGATGCCATAAAGATTTTGTACTGATAACCTCTAAGTTCCAGAAGCTATAACAGGTCTCATTAAATGTTTAACTCTTTAGCTTCTTTCATGCATCAGGTTTAGCCAAAGTTGGAAAGTAAAGCATTTTAGACTCTTCCACTCCTCAGTTCAGTGCCCTCCTGACTTATGTTTTTATATCATAAAACCTTAGAAGTCAAGCCTAGTCTCAAATCCATTCTACCTATTCTTATTAGTGAGTGAGTGAAAGTCGCTCAGCCGTGTCTGACTCTTTGCGACCCCATGGACTATAACCCACCAGGGTCCTCTGTCTATGGAAATCTTCAGGCAAGAATTCTAGAGTTGGTTACCATTTCCTTCTCCAGGAGATCTTCTCGACCCAGGGATTGAACCTGGGTCTCCTCATTTTAGGCAGATACTTTACCATCTGAGCCACCAGGGAGGCCCAAACAGGTTTCTAGTTAACTCCTTAATATAAAGGAATTGGAGGTTAAAGAATGTAACTTTAATATCTTCCAGTAATAACTGTATTTGGAAGTCAGATGTATGACAGTTCTCTGAGAAAGGTGTAAATCTCCAACAAGTACAATATCAGGGACCTGAGCTCATCATTCTCCATCCCCATTAATTATTTCTTGTGAAGTTAATATAGATATGAAAATAATTCCGAACACAATACAACACACAAACAGCAAACACTTGATAAGTATTTACTATCAATGTTGAAAGTTGTCTATCTTTTTACCACAGTCTGGAAGATTATTTTAATTATTCCAGTGTTTATAACTGTATAGTTATTGTAATAACTTTTATCAATATCTTTGTGCCTCAATTTATCAGTAAAAGCAAGAAATTACTAAATAGGACAATGTTTTATTAGTTTTAAAAGCACTCCAGTTAGGACATCAACAATCTGTTGCAATAAACAACAAGGTCCTACTGTATAGCACAGAGAATTATATTTAATATCTTATGATAAACCATAATAGGAACAAATAGGAATGTATATACATACATGTATAACTGAAGCACTTTGTTGTATAGCAAAAATTAACACAATATTGTAAATCAACTATACTTCAGTTAAAAATTTATTGAATAGTTTTGTTACTATTTTGTCATCAATTTATCATTGACTATAACTGATTTAAACTAATACTGTCAATATCTTCAAAAAGGAAGAGTCTAGAATGTTTCTGCTTTCCAATTTTTGCATTAATTTGAAGAAATTTGGGACAGAAGTTTTTAGTATGCTGGTTTTCTGTTCTCTCTAGCAATCTTCCAACTAGATCTGGCCAGATAAACCAGTTCTGCCAGTGATAAATAGCAGAAATTAACAACTAGAATTTCCAAAGGAAGCTTTTTTAAAAAGAGACAGCCTTGGCAGGCTGGCAGCAGTCTATCTTTCTATTTATCTGACATGTGGACATGATGCCTATAGGTTGAGCAGTCATTTTGCACCAGTGCTAACAAGCATCAGGGTAAGGAACACATACATGCCAAAGATGGAGAAACAGAAAGGTAGAATGTGTCTGGCTTCCCTGATGGTATTTTGGAGGAGAGTTTGCCTTTCCCAAGTCTTCATACTGCTATGAGATTAAAACATTTTTCTCATTTAAAACATAGTTCCTTGGGTTTTATGTTATTTATTTCTAAATACAATTCTAACTGATGCAATATAAAATGACCTATTTTTATTACACAACCTAACAAGAAACAGTTAATCCTCAGCAGTAGGAAAACAACAACTATAACAGAAATTCCACCTTAGCACAACCAAAATTTCAACAGAGAACTACACACTTATCAGATAGCCAAGAAAACTTAGTTCAAGTTTTTCTATCTCATCATAATTTTTGGTTCTCTAGATTTTTATTTGTAAATGAAAGATAGGTAGGTATTCTAATGAAGATTAATATTCCATAGCATAAAATATTCTGCCATTGCTTTGCTACCCATCTCCTCGGCTCACTTTCTATCCTTTGGATTCTTCTCTGGAGCTTCAAATACTTTCAGTTTATCAGAGTGGTTTCTTTCTTTCTTTATACAGCTATTTTGAGCCAATAAACAGGCCCTAGGGACTCAGTTTCTATACCAAGGACTAAGCCTATTTTCCAACCATAAATGGCTCTTTGCCTGGGAGAATTTTTATGTAAATGAAATCCATCCTGTCTAAGTGTTTATGCATCAGCAATGAGCTACTGTAATGTTCTCATTGTGCTAGCTTCCAGTATGCCCTCATAGAGAACGGGTAAGAATACATAGTTGTTTCTTTCATATTGGTAGGTTTTTCTGCCATAACCTTCTGTTCAATTTCCTGCCTCTTCTTGAAAAGAACAAAAGCAAAGAGAAAAATATGCACATCACAGCCAAACCACATTGTCTTCTGCAGAGAGCAAAATGGCTACCCAATCTTAGCAAAAAAAAAAAAAAAGGTAGGCATTTCCTTTACCCATGTGAACAGACAATGACAAAACCAGTTTAGTAAGATATAGGTAGATAAAAGATCAATAGAAAA
The DNA here is from genome assembly GCF_019320065.1 of Cervus canadensis. Taxonomy (NCBI): domain Eukaryota; kingdom Metazoa; phylum Chordata; class Mammalia; order Artiodactyla; family Cervidae; genus Cervus; species Cervus canadensis. The sequence goes on from NC_057391.1 coordinate 35,385,908, forward strand.
ATTATATCTTCTTTCAGAAATGAAATGAAAGTGTTAGTCATTCAGTCATTTCTGACTGTTTGTGATCCTATGTACTGTAGTCCACCAGGCTCCTCTGACCATGGAATTCTCCAGGTAAGAAACTGGAGTGAGAGGTCATTCCTTCTCCAGCAGATCTTCCCTTCCCAGCAATCTAACTCAGGTCTCCTGCATTGCAGGCAGATTCTTTATGGTCTGAGCCACGAAATAATTTGCTGTAAACTTGTGGCATGATCAGCCACTCAACTCCCCAACCTCCTTAAGTAATTCAAACTGTGAAAAGTATATTACCATGGCTTTTACTGTAATATTTCAATTATGCTAAATGATTGTTATCTTTTCTATGTGCATCTGTGCATTAAACCAACTAATCAGTGTTCACATAGAGTTTCCATATATCTGAGGTATTTATATCTTCAGTTGAATATAGAAAATGGTTAAACACCAGAGTCCTTCACCTGTACTCTTTGCCCTAGACTTACAGTGCCTTAATTTCTGAAGTCCACATTCAAGTAAACATTTAAAAAATGTTTTGGAGAATAGAATGACTTTTAAATTTTGCTTTGTAAATCTAAAAATAAAAATCTGTTCTTTAATGTGAGTATTTCTATTTTATCACTTTTCCAGGTGGCACAGTGGTAGAGAATCTGCCTGCCAATGTAGGAAGTACAAGAGATGCAGGTTCGATCTCTGGGTTGGGAAAATCTCCTGGGGTAGGAAATGGCAACCCACTCCAGTATTCTTGCCTGGAAAATTCCACAGACAGAGGAGCCTGGCAGGCTACAAAAGGTGTCAGACATGACTGAGTGAGCACACACACATAATCCTTATTTTTATCAAGTTGCAGCCAACTGATAAAAAACTTTGTGAACAGATGCCAGCCATGGCTTAGTATTAGGGGGTTGGAAAGCTAGGTTCATAAACAATCTCGTACAGTGTTAATGCATCCAAGAATGTATGTTTATATTAAAAATATATAATAGGATTTTTTCCCTACTGGGTTTGAGTGTCTCAAGCTTACCAGCAGTCCATATTTCTGTTCCTACTATTTAATCACTGTCAGTGTTTACCCCTTTTGGTAGAAATCTGGAGTTTCAGGTCTCTCTTTATTACTCTATACAAAGTTATCTTTTCCAAAGATAATGGTAGTCACTAGTATTAATTACGCATCAACTACATAAAGAACATTTCAACTTAAATTTTCAGAGTATTTTCAGCTTAAATTTTCAAGATTTTTAGGTTGTATATACAAACTGTAAAGAAGGTTAAAAAAACAAAACAAACACCTAACTCTCTAATGTATATCTTTAGTATAATAAAATGTTTCTGTAAAGAGATTTTTACTCACACTTTGGAATCTCATAGATCTGATTTAAGTTCTTGTTTGTTATTTTTGTGTATGAGTTTGAGTTTTCTTGTGATCACATTTTTGAGGAAAAAAAACAACAAATGAGATTTCATAAACAGTTCTCAGGAAGTTGCTTTGAATAGGTTATGACCTCAATAAGTTGATCAAGCAACAAAAAGGAGGAATTTGAATTTGAGGGTGGGGCCATAAAGTTTGCAGAAATTTGGACCCTGATTAGGGAAAGCTGTATAAAGTAAAACCTCAAGTAGAATCCTGGTTTGCAAGGCACTTTCAAATAAGTTATTCTAACTTATCTACTATATAGTATAGCAGTCCTTCTCAGGCGTAACATTGCAACCAGTGCCAGTCCAGGAACTGTTTGATATTGGTTCAAAATGCAACAAGCATAAATAAAGAAAGTAGTATTTAGAAACTCTACAGTAATCTCTAATCCTTATGACATAAAATTGTTGCTCTTACTTCATCAGTGATCATGTAACAAATAATTTGTGGTCAGGCACCCATCTATGGAACACTGTGAACAGCACAAACTTATCATATGTAAACCCCTCTCTGTCTCTATTATAAAACATTTGTAAGTTCAATTTGCTCAATAGGTTTGTTTGCTTTCTGTTTGTTTTTTTCTTTTTAAATAGATGTGCATGGGCAATCTGAAGAAATCTTGAGTCTGTATCCAGTTTAGCTGTGAACAAAACATTCATCTGAATACAAAGACATAAATTGCTAAGGATGAGAAGACAAGATACACTTCGATTACACATGGAGTAGTATCAATTGTATGTGCTTCATAAACACATTGGATGAGAGGTGAGGGGCATATATGCAGACTAGCAAACATCAGAATTCAATATATGTTGCAAATAGTAATTCAAAAATAAGAAACTCAAATTAACAAATCAAATAAGGAAAATCAATCCCATGGAAAATAACTCTAAGATGTTTATAAAGTAACAAGCTATTGTCTTAAAAGTGATTCTATATATTGATTCTTGTTTTCTTCTAAAGAATTGATAGATGGCAATTCTGACAACCTCTAGTGTACAGCTCTTCAGTTGACTTAACCTTTATTTTCCCCCTAGCCAGAGGGATATAAGTGATCTGTTTGAGGTAGCGACATGGAATATGTTACATAGAGTGACAAACAGAAAAAAATCCCTGAAACCAATGGGCAATCTTGACACATTCCTATTTAATAGTTATGAGAGAGTCAATTCCTAGTCAGGTTGATAAGAAGTTCAGGGGTCCCCAAGGAGAGAGGGGTCTGGAATTCTCAAGGAGGAGGAAATGACAAACATTCCCCCCCCCCATATTCCTTAGTCTTAGCCACATAAAATGCTTTATCTTTAAGCCTCAAACTGATTACACAACAAACAACTCAGTTTAAACTCTGTACTAACACCCCAAAAAGACATCCTTTTCATTATAGGGGACTGGAATGCAAAAGTAGGAAGTCAAGAAACACCTGAAGTAACAGGCAAATTTGGCCTTGGAGTACGGAATGAATGAAGCAGGGCAAAGACTAATAGAGTTTTGCCAAGAGAACACACTGGTCATAGCAAACACCCTCTTCCAATAACACAGGAGAAGACTCTACACATGGACATCACCAGATGGTCAATCCCGAAATCAGATTGATTATATCTTTGCAGCCAAAGATGGGGAAGCTCTATACAGTCAGCAAAAACAAGACCGGGAGCTGACTGTGGCTCAGATCATGAACTCCTTATTGACAAATTCAGACTTAAATTGAAGAAAGTAGGGAAAACCACTAGACCATTTAGGTATGACCTAAATCAAATCCCTTATGACTATATGCTGGGTGTGAGAAATAGATTTAAGGGACTAGATCTGATAGACAGAGTGCCTGATGAACTATGAATGGAGGTTCGTGACATTGTACAGGAGACAGGGATCAAGACCATCCCCATGGAAAAGAAATGCAAAAAGGCAAAATGGTTGTCTGAGGAGCTGTGAAAAGAAGAGAAGTGAAAAGCAAAGGAGAAAAGGAAACATATTTCCATTTGAATGCAGAGTTCCAAAGAAGAGCAAGAAGAGATAAGAAAGCCTTCCTCAGTGATCAATGCAAAGAAATAGGAAATGGGAAAGACTAGAGATCTCTTCAAGAAAATTAGAAATTCCAAGGGAACATTTCATGCAAAGATGGGATCAATAAAGGACAGAAATTGTATGGACCTAAGAGAAGAAGAAGATATTAAGAAGAGGTAGCAAGAATACACAGAACAACTGTACAAAAAAGATCTTCATAACCCAGATAATCACGATGATGTGATCACTCACCTAGAGCCAGATATCCTGGAGTGTGAAGTCAGGTGGGCCTTAGAAAGCATCACTACAAACAAAGCTAGTGGAGGTGATGGAATTCCAGTTGAACTATTTCAAATCCTGAAAGATGATGTTGTGAAAGTGCTGCACTCAATATGCCAGCAAATTTGGAAAACTCAGCAGTGGCCACAGGACTGGAAAAGCTCAGTTTTCATTCCAATCCCTAAGAAAGGCAATCCCAAAGGATGCTCAAACTACCGTACAATTGCACTCATCTCACACGCTAGTAAAGTAATGCTCAAAATTCTCCAAGCCAGGCTTCAGCAATACCTGAACCATGAACTTCCAGATGTCCAACCTGGTTTTAGAAAAGGCAGAGGAACCAGAGATCAAATTGCCAATATCCGCCGGATCATTGAAAATTCAAGAGAGTTCCAGAAACACATCTATTTCTGCTTTATTGACTACGCCAAAGCCTTCGACTATGTGGATCACAATAAACTGTGGAAAATTCTGAAAGAGATGGACATACCAGACCACCTGACCTGCCTCTTGAGAAACCTATATGCAGGTCAGGAAGCAACAGTTAGAACTGGACATGGAACAACAGACTGGTTCCAAATAGGAAAAGGCGTACGTCAAGGCTGTATATTGTCACTCTGCTTATTTAACTTATATGCAGAGTACATCATGAGAAACGCTGGGCTGGAAGAAGCACTAGATGTCATCAAGGTTGCCGGGAGAAATAACAATAACCTCAGATGCGCAGATGACATCACCCTTATGGTAGAAAGTAAAGAGGAACTAAAAAGCCTTTTAATGAATGGGAAAGAGGAGAGTGAAAAAGTTGGCTTAAAACTCAACATTCAGAAAACTAAGATCATGGCATCTGGTCCCATCACTTCATGGGAAATAGATGGGAAAACAGTGGAAACAGTGTCATTCTTTATTTTTGGGGCTCCAAAACCACTGCAGATGGTGATTGCAGCCAAGAAATCAAAAGACGCTTACTCCTTGGAAGGAAAGTCATGACCAACCTAGATAGCATATTAAAAAGCAGAGACATTACTTTGCCAACAAAGGTCCGTCTGGTCAAGGCTATGGTTTTTCCCGTGATCATGTATGGATGTGCGAGTTGGACTGTGAAGAAAGCTGAGCACCGAAAAATTGATGCTTTTGAACTGTGGTGTTGGAGAAGACTCTTGAGAGTCCCTTGGACTGCAAGGAGATCCAACCAGTCCATCCTAAAGGAGATCAGTCCTGCGTGTTCATTGGAAGGACTGACACTGAAGCTGAAGCTCCAATACTTTGGGCACCTCATGCGAAGAGTTGACTCATTGGAAAACATGCTGATGCTGGGAGGGATTGGGGGCAGGAGGAGAAGGGGACGACAGAGGATGAGATGGCTGGATGGCATCACTGACTCGATGGACATGAGTTTGAGTACACTCCAGGAGTTGGTGATGGACAGGGAGGCCTGGCATGCTGCAATTCTTGGGGTTGCAAAGAGTCAGACACTACTGAGCAACTGAGCTGAACTGAAACATACAGGATAAAACTGCAATGGTTATCAATCTTCATGATAAAATTATCTGCAGCTAGGAGTGATGAAAGGTATTTGGCCATCCTCTGCAGTTTTTGTGGATACAAAAGAACACAAGTTTCATTTGTATTCTAAATATGCAGCTCTTATGGTCCCGCAAGTACTTGGAAACCCATAAACATCTCCTGCACTCTTTAAGAAGAACAGCTATAGAAGACAGAATAACGAACTCCTCCTCTACCTGAAGGCATTCATGTGGTAATCCCCCAAACTGTGAATAAGTTCCCCTACATGACAAAAAACAAAAAAGACTTTACAGATGTAATTAAGTTAAAGGTCCTAAAATGAGATTATCCTGGATCATATGGATGGTCCAAAATGTGATCACAAGGGTCCTTATGAGAGTGAGTCAGAAGCATCAGAGACTGAGAACAAATGGAAGCCGGAACAGGGGCTGGAGTAATGGGCTGTGAACTGGAGGAAGGGACCAGGATCCAAAAATTCCAAGAGGGCTCTAGAAAACATAAAGAAATGGATTCTCCCCTAGAGCTTCCAAGAGAAACATGGCTCTGCTTACACCTTTATATTAGGCTATAAGGTCATTTTGGACTTTTGAGCTCCCCAACGGAAAGATAATAAATATGTATTGTTTTAAGCCACAAAGTTTATGGTAATTTGTTACAGAAGCATTAGGAAATACATATTTGAGATAAAACTAAACCATCAGATAAAATGACTATTATTGTTCAAAGAAAGAAAGATCATTTTCTTTTTAAATCATTAACATCTACCTATAATTTATTTCTGGATTGGATAAATAATTTTAACCAACTTTCTTTAAACAAAGTCACTTCAACTATCTTCAAGAACTTTGTGCTTACCATTGTAGGTATCACAATTTCCTCACATGACCACATAAAGGAATCCATTCAGAAATTCACCCAAGTAACAGGTAAAACCCTAAATCCTGAGCATGGTACATAAGTACACAGTTGGTACTTAGTAAATATTTTAAAATGTTGTCATTATAATTTTTCAGGCTTAAATTATATCACATTTTATTTTCTTATAATACCATGTTTTTTAAATCAAGAATTCAAGCTTAATTTTTCAAAAGGAATCGTTATCTACACAACATTCTAAAAATTATATGCTTGACTGCTGTATCAATTTAGGAAGATATACAATCATGAAGCAAAATAACACAGAAACCAAATTACATCTAACTTCATAGAATGCTATAAAAACTATTTAAATATGATTTCCTTTTGAAATAGCACTTTAATCAAAAGCTAGTTGGGGGTTACATTTTTCACAAGCATCTTTTGGTCATCAGGAAGTTTCAGTATGATAAACTAAATTATATTCACCAACATTTTGTGCCCCTCCTTGAAGGAAGATTAGGCTTGTTACCACATAAAGTAGGTGCTTCAGCTAAAAAACTGGGAACAGAAGTGAGGCAGTCACTTCCCAGAAGAATGGTTCAGAATCAGCCCGTGTATCACCATGCTCGTCCTCCTCTCTCTCAGTGACTGTTCAGACAGCCTGCAAGCCTGAGCAAAGTCTCCAGCTGATTCACATAAAAAGCAGCACGAACAGGGAGCAAGTCTCTGAGGGTTGGGAGGCATGTGTTGTCAACTTCTGAGATTTGGAGAGTCTAGGATAATCTAGCCCTGCAATTCTCAAAGTGAGGTCTGAGGACCTCTCAGAGGTCCCCAAGACCCTTTTGGGTGTTCCATAAAATTCTTCCTTTTCAACTGCAGACCTGTGTAAGTTTGGATTTTGTTCATGTTCATCAACTGAAACAAAATATTGCAGAAGACTGAGAGCACGAAAAGGGGTGAGGATTCCAGATGTTTTCTAGCAAGCCAGACAAAGGAATTTACAAAAAATATAAAAGAATGTCATGCTTCTTCATACTTTTTTGTTTTGGAAAATAAGATAATTTCCCTTAAAATAGCTTATTTATGTTAACATGTAATAGATACGTTACTGTTGTTTTCTAATTTTTTTAAAATTTCTAATACAGTAAATATCAACAGACAAAACCCACACAAGCAAAAGTCTTTGAGGCCATTATTAACTTTTAAGGATGTAAAAGTACCCTGAAACTAAAAGGTCTGAAACTTTCTGTCTCTCTCCTTTTGCGCTACCTTCTTTTCTCCTTACAGTATCAGAATAGGCATTAAAAACAAATGTGATTATTCTCTTACATGTGAGACAGAAAGTTCTCCTTTCTTGAATGTTTGTTATTCAAGGCATATTTGGTCTTAGGCCTGAATAAAGAAGCTTCACTTTATTGAAAAACTTTAGGGCTTTGGTTTCATTTTTCTTTTCACCTCTTGATTTTTACTTCTCCCCCCCACCCAATTGTTTCTTCTTTATTCCTTTCCTATTTTATGTTACCTTAGTACTACTCTAAGTTGAAAAACAATTGGGGTAGATAAAATTGAAGGCTGAAATAAACCCTCTGGAACATTTCTGTTTAACATATAACAATGAGAACACATATAACTAGAAGGCTTTGCCTAATCAATGAATAATAATAACTTACCTATATTTCAGCCTTTCTGAATTCAGGTTGCTGAACCTCAACCCAAGTTGGTCTGTGGTAGAAGTGGAGAGTTCGCCTTTCCAAGTTGTTCCCAGCTGATGTTAATGCTGCTGATATAGGCAATGTGTGCTGAGAACTGAATCCTGGGATACCGTCAGCTGATGAATAAAGGGCAGACAGCACCAATCACTATCAATTCTAGGTCCTTACCAATTCCAGGCCCTTTCCCTTCATCCTGTTTTGAGGACCTTACTGTCTTCCTCTCCCTATCATTGTCAAGGGTACACAAGCTGGCACCTCCTAACTGACCGTCACTGGGATGCAAAGATCACAGGTTTCTTTTATTCCAAGACTTGACCATTTTTCTACATATGCTTTAATCTCTTTATGAGGCATTTGGTTACCCAATCATCATCTAGTTTCCATAGCTCGTTAAAAGCTTCATCTTCACCAAAATTCTCTATGACTCAACTGTCTCCTACTCACATCCACACCCAGATCCTGTTCTCAACCAAAATTCTTATCATAAATAATGCAGAAACACTATATTCTCATCAGAAACTTCTACTTTATGCAAACACTTATGTTATAAATAGCTATTCTTCAAGCAAAAGTGTTTATTTTTAAAGTGATGCTTCATATCACTGTTCTAATAATATTAAAAATAAGATCTACTACTGCCATTTATCAAGTGTTTACTATGAGTTAATATTAAAGAAAAGTTTGCACCAGAGAAGATGTGCAAAGAGATGATGATTCTATTTTAATACTATGGCTGGCAAATAGAGGAGAGAGCACAGACCAAGTGTGAAAACTCAGCTGTGCTGAAATAAAAGTCAGGGGAGATTTTAAGAGCTGAGGTAGGGGTGGAGGGTTGGGAGGATCTGTATTTGCTACTAGGTTCTACCCAAAAGAGTAGTAAATTTTCTCCAGTCCTCAAGACAGGAGAGTTTTACAATTAATAGCAAGATAGCACTGAATCTCCCACCTTCCTGCAGAGACTGGGAGACACAGGTGTTTCTTCCTTGATGATTAAATTTCAAAAGAACCCCTCCTCCAGGGTCCTGGGTTCTAATGTTGTGGGTGACTTTTAAAAGATTTAAATCTCAAAGGGGCAGAGAAAAGAAAAAATCCTGAAGGGGCAGAGAAAAACTTAACAATACCTACTTCTCTAAAACAATGCTATTAAAAAAAAAGAGGTCAGGGACCTATCTATAGTTAAGTCAAGCTAAGGGGAAGATTATGGCTATCTGTTCATAGACAGTGAGTTAAAGAATGTTAATAATAGTTCCAAGGTGGCTCAGTGGTAAAGAATCCGCTATGTATATGTATATTGAAACATGTATATTATCATATGTGAAACGAATCACCAGTCCAGGTTCAATGCATGAGACAGGGTGCTTGAGGCTGGCGCACTGGGATGACCCAGAGGGATGGGATGGGGAGCGAGGTGGGAGGGGGGTTCAGGATGGGGAACACATGTACACCCGTGGTGGATTCATGAAAATGTATGGCAAAACTACATCAATAGAAAATTAAAAATAAATAAAGAAAGAAAGAAGCACTTCAGCAGGTTAAAAAAAAAAGGATCCGCCAGCCAACACAGGAGACGCTGGTCTGATTCCTGGGTGCGGAAGATCCCCTGGAAGAGGAAATGGCAGCCCACTCCAGTGTTCTTGCCTGGGAAATCCCATGGACATAGGAGCCTGGTAGGCTGTAGTCCATGAGGTCAAAAAGAGTCAGACGAAACTGAGCGACTGAGCACACAGTAACAGCAATAGCTAGCATTATTGAGATACAATTAAGTGCCAGGATTTGTACTAGAAATGTGTGTTTCATCTAATCTGATCAACACTAAATATTATTGTCCCCAACTTAGAAATGATGAAACTGAGGTTAAGGATGCTGAGCAATTTTTCAATATCTCATACTTTAAATGGAAGAGCCGGGATTTTGTTATGCTTGCACTTATTTGGGAGTCGTTGCCACATACTTCCCCCATTATCAGCAGCTTCCCGAAACCCTGTCCCATAGAGTTAACAGAAGCTGAAAATTAATAGGAATTCTTGAGTTCATGCTACAGAACAGATAAGGGAACAGTTTGTTAAAACCCCTTTGATTATACACCGCCTTCATTGATTAAACTCGCTTTTTTTTTTTGTTTGTTTCTTTCTTATTTTGCCTCTCTTTAATTGCATAGTTTTCCAGCTTCTTGCAGCCCAGTTGTTTTATAGGAAATTGGATTCAGCTCTTAGTCGTAAGAGCCAGATAGGGCTGTTGGTACCAGTGCCCTCAAAACTGAGTCTGAGCAGGTGTCCAGATTTAAGTTCAGTTCAGTTCAGTTCAGTCACTCAGTCACGTCTGACTCTTTGCAACCCCATGAATCACAGCATGCCAGGCCTCCCTGTCCATCACCAACTCCAGGAGTCCACTCAAACTCATGTCCATCAAGTTGGTGATGCCATCCAGCCATCTCATCCACTGTCGTCCCCTTCTCCTCCTGCCCCCAATCCCTCCCAGCATCAGGGTCTTTTCCAATGAGTCAACTCTTCACATGAGGTGGCCAAAGTACTAGGCTTTCTGCTTTAGCATCAGTTCTTCCAATGAACACCCAGGACTGATCTCCTTTAGGATGGACTGGTTGGATCTCCTTGCAGTCCAAGTGACTCTCAAGAGTCTTCTCCAACACCACAGTTCAAAAGCATCAATTTTTCGGTGCCCGATTTCATGGCTGCAATTACCATCTGCAGTGATTTTGGAGCCCCCAAAAATAAAATCTGACACTGTTTCCACTGTTTCCCCATCTATTTCCCATGAAGTGATGGGACTAGATGCCATGATCTTAGTTTTCTGAATGTTGAGCTTTAAGTCAACTTTTTCACTCTCCTCTTTCACTTTCATCAAGAGATGTATGTTAGAGGCCTGAAAACTCCACCTTCCAATCACCCTCAGTGTCTCTATTTTGAATATGCAGACCCTTCTAACCTGAAGGCCTGAGCAGAACATTGATTATCTCACTTTCTTCCCTGCCTCCAATCACCTTTTCCCACTTTTTCCCACCTTTTTATCCCATAAATGTCCCAACATCCTGGCCTTTGGTGAGGTAGTCAGTTCTGAAACATATCCTCTAGCTTCCTTGCTTTGCTGCCTTGTGAATAAACACTTTCTCAGCTATAAACCTCTGCAACTTAGAGTTTGGCTTGCTTTGAGTTCCACACAAAGAACTAGTTTGGTAACATTTCCAAGACTGTTGAATATATTCCTTGAGAAACTACATCTTTTGAATGAAATAATTTGATTTACAGGAGTTGGTGAAGAAAAAAATAATAAAATTGTGTCTAATTAGAAAATACATCTTTTTTAAGAAAAACATTAATGATCCCTTATTACTGGAAATTTACACTTGAATTACACTTGAATGTCAAAAGGAAATACTGCCTTTCCACGGGAATGTTTGAGAAGTTCTCATCAGACGTTACGGCGTAGCAATAAAAATAAATAGGGGTGAAATGTATAAAATAAATCAGCATACAAAAGTAGGAAATCCAGTTCGTTTTCTGGTGAATAAAAAGAAAAACTCAATCTATGCAAATAAATAAGTGAATAATTTACATAATATAAACAAAAGATAATTCCTGGTATTTTTTTACTTTTTACTGGTATTGTCTAAGACTTCTTACCAAATTCTACATATTATATATTTTTCTCTTATGTAGGTAATATTAAACTTATGTTAAATTTAATCCATAGATATATCTACATGTTATGATAGTATAATTATTATGTTTTCAGACTAACAAAAGTATGTTTATATTTTCTATAATTATCTCTGTGTCTTTTTCTCTCATTAAGAAATTAAATGTAAAATACTCTTTTAAATGTCAACTTTCTTGGTGCTGCCACTGTTATTATTATTAGCATGTTTGTATTTCCTGAAAAAATTACAAAATGCCAGCACATAGCACAATGGACCTTCAATGCAGTGAACGAAATACTAGAAAGCTAGGGACACATATGAATGGCACATCTTCAAGATAAGATTCTATATAGAAAACTATATACTTGCGTTGTTATGTTTTTAATGTAAATCTTTGTTTAAGAAAAAATTGTTATGACTAAATATATATTAATAAGACATTTAAAATCTGTGCATTCAGAATTTCACTTAAATGTTAATGCATTATTAACATTCTTCCATTATTGTGATTCCACAGTTTCTCTTAGTTATTTCTAATATTTCATTGAATCATGCTTGGCCAAAACTTTACAAATAGTAAACACTTTTAGGGGTGTTTTGGTTTTTTGTTTTCCTTGGAGCCATTCTGAGATGCTGCAGTCCTTAGAACATTGCCTTCTGATTACCTGGACTACCTTACCTTGTCGATCAATTGTAGATAAAATGTCATCATCTTTTGCTTTCTCATCTTTTATTTCTAATCCCTTGTATTTGAAGAAAAATATGGTGCATTTTTCCTGTCACATTCTTTTCCCCTTGTAACAGTCCTAAACCACTGTGGCCATGACACAGTAGTTGAAGATTACTCATTGAGTTTAATTAATCCCTCCTTGCTGAAATGGAGTAGTTAAACCTTTATTCATAGTTTTTTCATTGTTCTTATCAAACCTTCAGGGCTTGAAGAGCCTTGGGCTGCCAATAGCTTAATAGTAGGGGGGAAAGCTACTGAATACAAGCTGAGTGTAATACCTTCACAATCACTTCTGATATGATTTTATAAGTGAAACCTCTTCTCAAAGAATGTTAAGGTACTATTTGTAAATTTGGATCTATAATTTTTCCTCAGTGAAAAACTAAGCGTATGTTATCTGAACTACTTGTGTTTAGAAGATATTTTTTCAGCTCCTACTGTTAGAAATCATTCAGCAATTGGTTTAAAAAAATAAGAGTCCTACATGGATCCATAATAATTGGATCCAGTCAGATCAGAGTTCATATATTCACAGGAAATCATCAAAATTGGCTCTAAAAGTGACTGTGGTACAATTCTGAATGGTGACTAAAATATTTAGTAATTATTCCTTCTCAGTGGCTGAGACCAGCATATTTAGCCACAGTTAAATTGTAAATCTGTCAGCCATTTTCTCCTCTAAAACCAATAAGTACACATCCATTTAGGAATTTGTTTTGGATTTATTTGCATTGACCAAGCACTCAAACTATGAGTGAGCAAGTGTTGAGATGAATTTTGAACATTTTTATGATCTTCAGACTAGCATTTAAAGTCTGATCTAGACAGCTTATCCAAACACTTATAGCTTCTCTTTTCTACTAATAGATATTCCCATACACACAAAAAAGATTTTAAATTAAATAACAAATGAATTAGAAATTTCACATACAGTATAAATGTAAGTGATCTGAAATGAATCACCACTAAGTCCATTGATCCAAAATAATATAGAAAATTCTTTTATTCATCAATACTAGATGCAAACGAAAACCAAAACACCCAGACCTAGAAATCATTAGACCAAGAAGAAATTCAAGATGTTAAAATTTTCAAATTATAGCTAAATTAGCAATGAGAATCTTTATTCTGAGGCTTTTCTGCATTCACTATCATCACTATTACTTTTATCATTATTTTAAATGCATACAAACAAATAGCATTTTTGAGTCTCAAAATACATATAGCAACATCAATACCATCAAATTTAACCTCTTCTGTGGTAGAATAGTAATGGCAGATCTGACTATTCATTTCTAATCAATCTCAGAAATGCTATGTGTACTAAGCAGTGGTACTCAGAACTGACTATATCAGAATTGCCTGAGACTATATAAAAATACAGATAACAGAGATAGATGGAGGTATACTATAGATGAAGATATGTATATACATATGGGTTCTAGACGTAAACAAGATCTAGATCTCAGTCTATTCTTCTTGCCTGGAAAATCCCAAAGACAGAAGGAGCCTGGTGGGGCTACAGCCCTTGAGGTCACAAAAGAGTCAAAAAGGACTTAGAGACTAAACAACAACAACAAAATCTCTCTCTTGACCTCAGTCTCTTTAAAGAAAGAGATCAATCCATCCAGATGAAGATATATAGAAGCCGTCTCTATATATGATATAGATCATTCTATTCCTTTCTCTAGATATCTAGAGATAGCTACATGATGAGTGATAGGTAGATAGACTCCAGACACCTCACACACCCCTACTTTCCTCACTTCAATTATTAGGAGAGATTCTAAGAGAGCTAATTAGGTAGGAGGAAGGGGTTCTGTGCTTTCAAGGAGCAAAGGATAAACTTTTTTTTCTACATTGCTTTGTCTTAGTCACAGAAGACACAAAAATTTTTTCTTAAAGTCTAACTTGTTATGACAACAGTCTTTAAGACTAACCTTCTTTAAGTCTAGGGCTGATGATTACACAACAAAACAACTCATCTTAAACTATAATATATCCTGTTTGAGGACATGTTTCTCCTTAACAGGAAGCTTCTGACTAATCCTGTTATCTTAAAATGCATATTGTGGGAGTAGGTCTGGTAAGACCTTTCTATTGTTAGTTTAAGATCTTGTTAATTTAAGAGGTATGTTGTGGGAGTGGGTCTGGTAAAAGTATACAAGGCCTTGATTAGACTAGGTAGGGGGGCACTCTCCATCCCCCTTCTGCTGTCTATGTCAGAAGCTTTCTCTGTCCTTTTGCACTTTAGTATAACTCTGCTACACAAAAGCTCTTGAGTGATCAATCCTGGACCCTGCTCCTGAAGCTAAATCTTCTTCTTTGGAGGTCACAAATCTGGCATCATTCACCGGAAGCTATCAATTCCATGACTTCTGCCTACCAAGTTGACTTGTAAATTAGAATGGCCAGAACTCTCAATAATTCTCACTGAGTAGAGCTAGAGAGACTGAGAAATATGTATTTTTCATAAGATCCCCAAGTACCCCTGTGCATGTGTCTGTGCTTAGTTGCTTCAGTTGTCTGACTCTTTGCGACCCCATGAACTGCCTCCTCCCCCTGCCAGGCTCCTCTGTCCATGGGGATTCTCCAGGCAAAAATACGGGAGTGGGTTGCCGTGCCCTCCTCCAGGGGATATTCCTGACCCAGGGATCGAACCCACATCTTTTATGTCTCCTGCATTGGCAGGTGGGTTCTTTACCCCTAGCGCTACCTGGGAAGCCCCAAGTGTCCCTGACATACAGACAAATCTGGAAACCTATCACTTAGAGTACGTGGCAATTCTCAGGAAATTTTGTCCTTTTAATTGTATTACTCAATGTAGAATTTACAGGTTTTGTTCCACAAGTAAGAAACAGAAAACATGTGTTTAGACATATAATCTCAGATGTTAGATATAAAGTCTAGGTGTGCTTGCTATGTTCAGATTTGTGCATGCTCAGCCACTAAATTGTGTCTGACTCTTTGTGACCCCAAGAACTGTGGTATGCCAGGTTCCTTTGCCTGTGGGATTTCCCAGGCAAGAGTACTAGAGTGGGTTGCCATTTCCTTCTCCAGGAGATCTTCCCAACCCAGGGATCTAATCTGCATCTCTTGTGTCTCCTGCATTGGCTGGTGGATTCTTTACCACTGAACTACCAGGGAAGCCCTATGTTCAGATTGAAGTGAAGTTGCTCAGTCATGTCCAACTCTTTGTGACCCCATGGACTGTAGCCTACCAGCCTCCTCTGTCCATGGGATTTTCCAGGCAAGGGTACTGGAGTGGGTTGCCATTTCCTTCTCCAGGAGATCTTCCCAATCCAGGGATCGAATCCAGGTCTCCCACATTGCAGGCAGACACTATACCATCTGAGCTACCAAGAAAGCCATATGTTCAGATTAGTCTCATATAATTAATAATCATTTTTGGGAGGAAAGTTTTTCTAGATTCTATGGCTCATCTACCAATTACAATGACATACAACAGATTAACAAGATAAAAAAGTAGTTAACTGTGTATATAAGGAATCCCCATAAAGAAAAGAGACTGAAAACGGAGTTAGGCAATTGAGATACAAAACTTCTTGGGCTAAAAAAAGGGGGTAGGGGTCTGAGATACAGAAAGGAAGACAATTCACAGGAATGTGAGAGGAGGAAGGGTTCGGTAAACAAAGTTTAACCTGTTATGAAAATAAGTTTCTTTAAGTAAAAAATTATTTTTGGTTTTAGCTCTCTTCCAGGTATAGGCCCCCTTTCCAATGTAAATTTCTTTTATTATTGCAGATTTTCCCTACAAATAGAGAAATTTATATTTCTTTTAGATATTCACATGGGAAGTAAAGAGGTTTTCCTGAGTCAGCTGGGTCTTGATTGCCGTTAGCTCAAAGTAATCCTCAAGGGAAACTGGCAAATTTTGGGGACACTCATTCTGAACCCCTTCACCACTGAATAAGTACTTTTCATGTAAACACTATGTATGATTTAAGTGCAATTATTCTTATGCTACAGATAAGAAATATGCCCCATTTTGTAAGCAGATAAGGTACTTGTCCCCAGAGAAAGAAAACCAGGCATGACTTTCTTGACTAAAGAGAAGGCATTTTGGGATGGAGCCATTTTGTGATCTAATCCTGACCATAATGCTTGCCCTTGAACAGGTCCCAGTAATCAATGACATTAAGGGAAGTAAGGGAAAGCAGGAACAAAGGAAAAGCAATCAAGAAACAATAGTTCAGTGATAAAACTGGTCCTGGTTTCTGATTCATGTCTTTGAGTTCTGCAAGAACTAAGGCCTCCCTGATGCTGATCCTTGCAATTTCAGTCAACTAAAACTTGGACCCTGTTGACCTTGGCCTCAGTTCTATGCTGAATTCTCCTCTGACCAAGTCCCTTCATGAATGTGCATGTACCCTTAGCTTAAAATTTACCCAGTTTTGCTATTTGGAAAGACACTGTTTGGGGAAAGATCCGCCGCGTTCTTAGTTGCTGCAAATGACAATAAATTCTTCCTTCTCCCTGTCTTTAGCTGGGTTATGTCTTTGGCTTAATACTCAACAAAAGGTAAACCCAGTTTTATTATAATTTCTCATTGACACAGAAAAGAAAAGATGTTGCAAAATGATATATGACTTGGTGCCAGATCTACATACAGCAATCAGGATACATCTCAAAATAAATACGTATTTGAGAACTGTTAGGAAGAGAGTGGAATTTAGAATAAAGACATTTTTGCTGCTTTTAAACACACACATAGAATAGTGGGGGTTATTTTTCAGTTCTATACTTACATGTATATAAATATATAAAAGTAAAGCTTGACAGATGTATGTTAAATTCATAAGAATAAGAAAACCACGGGACTGAGGATGGGAAATACAGTGAAAATAACAATAAAAAGAGAACAAATAAAGCATCTTGCACAGATGAGTATAACAGCATTTCGTGAAACTGTAGAATCAACTTAATTCTACGAATCTGAGTTTAAAATGCTAGAAAATAATATCTGTAAAATGAAAATGGGAAGGTTTTATTTCTCACACCATAGTACTTACTTACACTAGTGTAACTGAGGCAGGACCTTAAAGGGCCTTCCTGGGACAGACCCTTCTCCCCATGTCCTCTGCCTGACTCTTGCTTGTAGAAAAGTTGCAGTCTCCCGGGCCTCCCTTGAGTTCACAAAAGCCTGGCTCAAGAATCAATGACTGAAAGTGAGGCTGAGCAGGGCCACGTGGGGCTCCTGGCCACAGAAGCCTTTCTGTGTTCCCATTTCATGGGAAATAGAGTTCAGCCTCCATGACCTTCCCTGAATTCCAAAGGGTATTCTGAATAGTTGCTAATCAGGGATGGGAGGGGATGCAGAGACAAGGAGGACATCACTTGAGGTCAGATTAAAGAAACCAGAGAAGTACACAAGGACACACCTGAGGCCATGTTAAAGGAGTGCAGGCCCAGTACACACTTTGATCCTTATCAACAACTCTGTCATTTAGCCACTGCTAGAAAACTACTCACCAAATCCCCTTGTTTTTGAGGCATAAGCTCACTGTCTCCCCTTTGCCTGACAAAGCAAACAAAGCAATTAAGCTGTTCTTTACTACCTCACCCCAAACTCTGTCTCTGAGATTCAATTTGACATCCATACACAGAGGCTTGAGGGGAGGGAGGTGGAAGGGGAGTTCAGGATAGGGGGACACATGTATATTTGTGACCAGTTCATGTTGGTGTATGGCAAAAACCATCACAATATTGTAAAGTAATTATCCTCCAATTAAAATAAATAAATTAGTTTTTAAAAAATGTTTAAAAAACCAGTATGTGAACATGCAGCAACAAAAATAGTAGTTGCACCAGGAGAACTGGTAAGAATTTAAGCAGTAAATCAGCCATAATGCAGTCAGAAGGTCTTTGGTTCTTCTCTAAAGTGCCTACATAATAGCACTTGATGCAATTCCTGAGTTGTTTTGCAGAGGCTAAACCCTTCACCAAATGGAAGACATTAACAACTTGATGACCAGAAATATAGATCAATGGAACAAAATAGAAAGCCCAGAGATAAATCCACGAACCTATGGACACCTTATCTTCGACAAAGGAGGCAAGGATATACAATGGAAAAAGACAACCTCTTTAACAAGTGGTGCTGGGAAAACTGGTCAACCACTTGTAAAAAGAATGAAACTAGAACACTTTCTAGCACCATACACAAAAATAAACTCAAAATGGATTAAAGATCTAAATGTAAGACCAGAAACTATAAAACTCCTAGAGGAGAACATAGGCAAAACACTCTCCGACATAAATCACAGCAAGATCCTCTATGACCCACCTCCCAGAATATTGGAAATAAAAGCAAAACTAAACAAATGGGACCTGATGAAACTTAAAAGCTTTTGCACTACAAAGGAAACTATAAGTAAGGTGAAAAGACAGCCCTCAGATTGGGAGAAAATAATAGCAAATGAAGAAACAGACAAAGGATTAATCTCAAAAATATACAAGCAACTCCTGTAGCTCAATTCCAGAAAAATAAATGACCCAATCAAAAAATGGGCCAAAGAACTAAACAGACATTTCTCCAAAGAAGACATACAGATGGCTAACAAACACATGAAAAGATGCTCAACATCACTCTTTATCAGAGAAATGCAAATCAAAACCACAATGAGGTACCATTACACGCCAGTCAGGATGGCTGCTATCCAAAAGTCTACAAGCAATAAATGCTGGAGAGGGTGTGGAGAAAAGGGAACCCTCTTACACTGTTGGTGGGAATGCAAACTAGTACAGCCACTATGGAGAACAGTGTGGAGATTCCTTAAAAAACTGGAAATAGAACTGCCATACAACCCAGCAATCCCACTTCTGGGCATACACACTGAGGAAACCAGAACTGCAAGAGACATGTGCACCACAATATTCATCACAGCACTGTTTATAATAGCCAGAACGTGGAAGCAACCTAGATGCCCATCAGCAGATGCATGGATAAGGAAGCTGTGGTACATATACGCAATGGAATATTACTCAGCCATTAAAAGAAATACATTTGAATCAGTTCTAATGAGATGGATGAAATTGGAGCCCATTGTACACAGTGCAGTAAGCCAGAAAGATAAAGACCAATACAGTATACTAACGCATATATATGGAATTTAGAAAGATGGTAACAATAACCCTATATGCAAGACAGAAAAAGAGACACAGATGTATAGAACAGACTTTTGGACTCTATGGGAAAAGGCGAGGGTGGGATGATCTGAGAGAACAGCATCAAAACATGTATATCATCAAGTGTGAAACAAATCGCCAGTCCAGGTTTGATGCATGAAACAAGTGCTTGGGGCTGGTGCACTGGGATGACCCAGAGGGATGGGATGGGGAGGGAGGTGGGAGGGCGGGTCAGGATCCGGAACACATGAAAATCCATGACGGATTCATGTCAGTGTATGGCAAAAACCACTACAATATTGTAAAGTAATTAGCCTCCAACTAATAAAAATAAATGAAAAAAAAAAAAAAACTTGATGACCATGAGAATGTAGCCCCTGGATCTACTGATGCCTAAAGATTGATCATTTTACTCCCTTTGACACTGTCCTGTTTCCCCATCAACCAGAAAATTGTGCACGATCTGATCACTTGCCTTTAAACCTCCCCCCTCTGCCACACACACACTTGCCTTTAAAAATGCCTTCCTGAAACCCATCAGGGTGTTTGGGTTTTTTGAGCATTTGCTGCCTTGGACTCCTTGTCTGACACCTGCTGCTAATAAGTCGCTTCAGTCATGTCCGACTCTGTGCGACCCCATAGACGGCAGCCCACCAGGCTCCCCCATCCCTGGGATTCTCCAGGCAAGAACACTGGAGTGGGTTGCCACTTCCTTCTCCAAAGCATGAAAGTGAAAAGTGAAAGTGAAGTTGCTCAGTCCTATGGACTCTTTGAGACCCCATGGACTGCAGCCTACCAGGCTCCTCCATCCATGGGATTTTCCAGGCAAGAGTACTGGAGTGGGGTGCCATTGCCTTCTCCGCTGATGCCTGAAGTGTCATTAAATAAGGGCTGTATGTCTCTAGAACCTCATATAGGAAAAGAGATGGTAAATCTAAAGATAGGTAATTGGGTCTACATAAAAAGTCAGCAAAAAATGTACAGAGCTTGTGAAAGAAGGGAAAGGAGGTTGGATGTCTAAGATGAGAGCAGGGAATCAGGGGAGGGAGGGAGAACAAAGCACTGCCCAGAACTGGAGCCTGAAGACAAAGGTGGCCAGGGGGAAAATGCCAGTGTGATACCCAGCAGACTTTTTTTTTTTTTTTACAACAAAATATTTTAATATTCAATTTTAGTTTTGCAGTGCTTCAACATAAACACCTATCTTGCTCTGAAAATTTGTAAGCAAATTCAGCCCAATGTTGGTGCTATTTAAAGATAAAGAAGGCTGATTTTCAAAGCTTAGAGAAGCCTGCACAGAGCAAAGAAATTCCACAAATGGAACTAATTCCAAAATAACAGGGCTAGAAAAGAAGGCAGGAGAAATATGTCTGTCCCTTGTCCTTTATCCTCATATGTGTAACACATATTCCCCCACCACCAATTACTCTGGGAGCGATTAAGAGAAAGTCCAGGACCCTCCCTCTAGTTCACATGTGAATTAGAGGAATGACCAGGACCTTTTAATTGTATAGTAAGTTTTTACATATTATCTCATGTGATTCTTACATATACAAATTAAAGATTAGAATATGATAATTCAGGTGAGAGAAATGGCTATGACACATTTAGAAAGGCATAAATAAAAGTTAAACAATTTAATACAAATCTTCTAATTTACCATGTAATTTTAATCTATGTTCTCTTAGTTACACTACCTCCAAAAGTTACTAGGGAAGAAATACACACCATTTTCAAACTAAAACTTTAGATGTTCTATTTTTTTTTTTAAATGAGAGTGGGTAAACAAGCTCCTTAAGAGTTTATTTTAAACACAAGATAGCATTCTCTTCCTGATCTGTGAGCATATTTTAGAGGTTGTGCTGTTCCTTATTATTCCAGTAACAGATTGCTGTAAATAGAGTCTAAGATGGTTCTGCTTCAACAAATGGCTCTGCTAAAGTCACAACACAGACCCAATATGCATTGACTTTGCACGACAGGAATATAAAAATACTTCTCAGAGGCTAAAATTGAATAAATACATAGTACAACAGGGACTATATCCATGTTTCAAATCTATATTTATAGGTTAAATTAGATAAAAACTTGGCAAGTATTTCTCAAATTCATAAAGCAGGCTTACTAAATTAATTAAATCTAAATTTGACTAGATTAACAAGTCAATTTGATCAAAATAGATCTTATTTCTATAGTTAGATACAATCTTAGTGACAGTTAATTTTATCAAATCCTAATGTATGCCTAAAGCCCTTTTAACCCATGTCCACCAAGAGCCTAGGATTTAAATTCTGAGGGGCATACTATTCTCTAATAGAAACTACCATCTGTGAGAAGACAAAATAAGAAGTGCATGACATCTAGTGGTAGCTACTGCAATGACAGTTATTTGGAAATTTATTTTTAAAGGCATAACTTGAAGATATTGCCTGCAATGAGGGAGATCTGAGTTCGATCCCTGGTGAGGAAGATGCCCTGGAGGAGGGCATGGCAACCTACTCCAGTATTCTTGCTTGGAGAATTTCATGGACAGAGGAGCCTGGCAGGCTACATTCCATACAGTCACAAAGAGTCAGGCACTACTGAGTGACTTTCACTTCACTTCACTTGAAGATATCAAGTGTTCAGTTCCAGGCCACTGCAATAAAGCAAATACAGCAATACAGAGTCACAGAATTTTTTCTGTTTCCCAATGCATTTAAAAGTTATGTTATACTATACTGTAGTGTATTAAGTTTGCAATAGCAGTAGGCCTAAAGAAATGTACATGTCTTAATTTAAAAATAACAACCACCATCTGAGCTTTCAGCAAGTCATAATCTTTTTACAGTAGTGCCACAACTGTCACATCAAAGACCACTGATCACAGGTCATCAAAACAAATATAATAACAATGAAAAGTTTCAATATTTTGAGAATTACAAAAATGTGACACAGAGACATGAAGTGAGCAAATGCTGTTGGAAAAATGGCCCCAGGAGACTTGCTCATGCAGGGGTTGCCATAAAGCTTCAATGTTTATGAAATTTGCAAGATCTATGAAGCACGATAAAGCAAAGTCAATAAATGAGATCTGTCTGTAATACAGTTCTGTACAGGTAAAGAAGCAGAAGTTCAGTCATGTCTGACTCTTTGTGACCCCATGGACTGTAGGCTACCAGGCTCCTCAGTCCATGGGATTTTCCCGGCAAGGGTACTGGAGTGGGTTGCCATTTCCTTCTCCAGGGGATCTTCCCAATCCAGGGATCAAACCCAGGTCTCCCACATTGTAGGCAGAGGCTTTACTGTCTGAGGTACCAGGGAGGCCCCTCTGTACAGGTAGGTTTGAGCTAATTATTTACAATTTATTTTTTTCCCCTCACTATTGCCATTATAGATTCATGACATATGAAAGCTATATGGTCTTTTTATACAACTTGGTCATATGGTAGTTCAGATCCATACCTCAAAAAAAGGCACAGCATGTTTTTTCCCCAAACACACTTTTCCCTTTGATTGTTTTCTCTAAGTATATTCCTTCTGAATACACAACATAGAATCACCCTATTTCTCATCTGATAAAATCAGTTACTTCCCACATTTTAGTATATTGAAAATTGCTTCAAAGGTAACACATTAAAACTGAAATCTTATATTTCATTTGCCTTTTTACACAGTTCATGGGGTTCTCATGGCAAGTATACTGTGGTGGTTTGCCATCATCACCAATGTAATAGATATGAACTTGGGCAAACTCCGGGAGAAGGTGAGGGACAGGGAAGCCTGGTGTGCTGCAGTCCATGGAGTCGCAAAAGTTGGACATGACTTGGTGACTGAACAACAATATGTTTCATTTTAGGTGCAAGCTATTCTAGTTAAACAAATAAAAAAGAGCCTCACATTTATTACTTAGAGCTCTTATTTTCAAGCCAATCAATATATTTGTGAAAAAAATACAAATGCATGAAGAAACTTAGGGGAAGAGCATTAAGTGATGAAAATAAAATTAACAACAGATAATATTTATTGTGAGCATATCATCTTCCAGGTAAGTGTGACATAAGTGATTTATCTATATCTTTCATTTAATCCTCACAAAAGCTCTTTGAGATAAGGTACTGTCTTTATCTGCATTTCTAGATGAGAACACTGAGGTTGAAAGATGAGGCAACTTGTCTAAGATCAAAGGAAAAGGGCTAAGGAATTATCTGACTCCAGACATGGAGTCAAATCATTTCAAATCTGACTTCATTAACTCATTCATTCTTTCTTTAATTTATTCAACAATATTTATCAAGCACTTAGAAAGTGCTAAGAAACTTTCTTTATGCAGGGAACATATTAATAAAACATAAACACATATTTAAGCAGAAACTTTATGGAAGTTAAGAACAAGCCTTCTTAGTCTCTAGGAAACCAAAGTTAGGAGCAATATTTATAAACAAAAACAACAGTAACAATACAAAGAGGAGGAAAAGAAGGAGAAAATGACAATTTCAGTGGAGTATAAGAGAGGAGAGCAAAGAGGAAATCTCTTGGCATACATTACTTCAATTACTCCTGTGATTTAAGTACCTTGGGACCAGTGACAAGATGGCATATTTTTTGCAGGGTGGCTTTAATATTATTTATTACAAATTCTAGGAAGCATTCCAAAACTACTCCTTTCACTTTATCTGGCTCCTCTATGGAGTATATTCCCCAGTGGCCATCACATATTTGATGTTTGGACACAGCATATTTTTCTCTCCTTGGAACTCTGTTCAAAGCAAGTAATAATTCTAGTGAAGGCAGATATGCATGTTTGAGCTGATAAGGATTAAAAGACAATCAGCAGTCATAGAAGACAGACCTTTTAAGCAAACTGATGACATCTTTTTCTTTGACTGTATACTTAATTGCTTATTGATTTAAAAAATAGGTTATAAGATTAGCATATGGAAGAAAGACATTGAAACTATTTTTTATGGGCACTTAATCAACAACTAATTAGATCTTGGATGAAAACTATTTCTTTCAAGTTGCTAAATATGTTTCCCTGTTGGGGTAAAAATTCCAGTTAACAACTCTATTTTTAGCTGATAGAAAGTGTTCAAAGGGCTGCATCAGTTTGCCCCACAGTCTATGTGATTCTGTGGATAAATCACCATGAGTAAAGCCATGCAATCTTAAAATGATCTATCACAACTGAAAATCAATATATCAAGCACATAAAATAGTGTAAGATAATTCGCTTGCCAAGTGATAAATTACACATGCATATCAATGCCACATGTAATGCAATGCTCATAAAAAGTAAGCTTAAAATTCTTAAAATATATGATTAATGAAACTAGCATAGTCTGAAAAAATATATATTATACTGCTTACACTAACCAATATATTATACTCAGAGTTTTATGCTTCTGAGAAATGGCATTTACATATACAGTATCAACATTGCAGATAAATCAGGATTTCTTGCACTGAAGTCCAATTCTTTGGGTAGTGATTCATGTTTCACTTTTAAAAATGGTGATTTACACTAATGTATTTCTCATAAAATATTTAATACCACCTACAATTATTGCCAAAACTATGTTCTAACCCTCTCTATCAAGATGTCCACAGAAATGCTTCCCAAAGCAATAATAAATTTGTGAACTTTGATATTTTACAATAAAGCAACAATATTTCAAACAGAAAATTCTTGTGCTACAAACCTGAGCCTCCTCCTCGGCCTTCCCATCTGCTGTAGATATCCATGCTGATTATGCATAGGGCGGGAAGAATTTACTGATTTAATTTGATTTTGGGTCTATTCCATTTCACTTTCTGTACTAACCATAGTATTCATAAACGTAACCAAAAACAGCCTTTGGGGGAATTCTAATTAACAGGTATTTGTAGTCTTGAAGCTTACCTGAACCACATACTCCTGGGAAAAAGTGATAGTTAAGAAAAAAAATCTTCCCAGTAGGAACTTCCCTGGTGGTCCACAGGTTAGGACTCCATGCTTCCAAAGCAGGGGCCAGGGTTCAATCCCTGGTCAGGAAATTAGATCCCATATGCCACAACTAAAGATCCTACCGGATGCAACTAAGACCCTGTGCAGCCAAATAAATAAAAAAGGAAAAAAGAAGAAGAAATAGAAATATCCCACTGCTTTGTGTCCCAGGAAACAATTACTGCAAAGAATCACTCCTCTCTATTTGACTTAAATAATATTGTTCCTCTTGTTTACCAATGGCAGGGCCAAAATTAGACTCTCCAAATCCCAGTCACTGTTTCATAAATGATTAGCAGAACTGTGTGTTCTTGCCAACTAGTCTGGATTAAATGCTCCCTAATTTAAATTGATCCACCTTTAGTCAGGCTTCAGCACATCCCTCAGGATCCTAAACTCTGGCCCATCCCTGAGCATAATAAAGCATTAGAATACTGAACAACTTCCCCTTCACTGTCCCTCCTGGGAACCAGCTGACCACAGGGAAAGACATTTCCTGGTCAACTGTCCCACCACATCACCTATTCATCCTCCACACCTAGTTATCTCTAGTCACATGTATTCCTCCCTATAAAAGACTTTTCTGCCTGACTTTTGAGATACCCAGGGCTCTCCTGAGTGGGTGTGTCCTCCCTGTTGCAATAGTATTAGCTGCTCAGTCACGTTCAATTCTTTGTGACCCCATGGACTGTTGCCCATCAGGTTCCTCTGTTCAGGGAATTCTCCAGGCAAGAATACTGGAGTGGGTTGCCATTCCTTTCTCCAGGGAATCTTCCCATTCCAGGGATTGAACCCAGGTCTCCTGCATTGCGGCAGATTCTTTACCATCTGAGCCATCAAGGAAGCCCATCACAATAGTTCTCCTTCCCCCATTGCAATAGTCTGTTAGAACAAAGTCTCTCCTTACCAAAGTCAAGATTTGTTTGTTTGTTTACTCAACAGCATCGAAAATATAGAAAATAAACCATTGCTACTGACAGCTGAATATTTTTCTCTTTGCTACATTAGAATATTGTTTTTTGTTTTTGTTTTTTTTTTTAGTAACAGCCTTACTGAAATATACTACATATAGCATAAAATTTACCCTTTTAAAGTATATAATGGGCTTCCCAGGTGGTGCAGTGGTCAAAAAAGCCACCTTCAATGAGGGAGACTTGGGTTTGATCCCTGGTTCGGGAAGATCCCCTGGAGAAGGAAAAGGCAACCTACTCCAGTATTTTTGCCTGGAAAATTCCATGGACAGAGGAGTCTGGTGGGCTACAGTCCATGGGGTCACAAAGAGTCAGATATGACTGAATGACTTCACTTTCACTACATGAGATTCCATAAACAAGGCAATCTGATCTAGTAGGGGGAGATGGGAATTGATCAGAGAGAATTTTGCTAAAAACAAAACAAACCATTTGGTATGATCTCCAGTTAACTTGGCAAAGATCAGAAGCGAATTGATCTGGAGGTCCGGAAAGAACTTCCATGAATAGGAAACAGCAAATGCCCATGGGTCAGAATGAGGTTACTAAGTCTGAGTCAAGAAGAGCTACAGATCTGTGTGGTCTATAATCAGAATGAACAAGGCAGTCATACTATGCAGGACTGCAACATGTCAAGTATTTGGGGTTTTCTCCCAAGAACAAAGGGAAGCCATTGAACAGTTTTCTGCAGGGCAGTGGCAAAATGAGATTTGCATTTTAAACAGATCGCTCTGGCTCTACTGCTGAGAAGAGATTGGAATGGAGCAAGAGAGGCTGCAAGAACACTATTAAGACTACATTTTCAGTCCAGTGATTTGGATCTGAAATGGTTTTTTATCATAACTACACAATATAATGTTCTTGTTATTTATGATCTTCCTCAGAGAGAAAGAGTTTCATGATGTCCTCAGACTTAGGTTTTGGCCATCCAAATTTGAAAGGCACTATATTGCCTGTGGCAGAAAAACCTTTCCCAGAGCTCCTGTGTATTGGGTGAATTTGGCAAGTTTCATGGCAGACCATCTGTGCAAAAATTCTCTGCTTTTCTAGCACATTTAGCTCTGTGGTCCCATTCGGAATTGCCTCAAAATGCTGTTTCATTATTTCACTTCAGTTTCAAGCAGAGGAAACAAAAATTAAGAGCCTCTTTAAAAGGTTTACACTCAGCAAATTTTAATTTTTGCTCTTTTATTTTTATCAGTATAATTTCTGAAATAGGTGGTGCTAATTACCAATTGATATGTGTTGAATGTATAATTTTTAAACTTCAGCTTCTTCTGAAGTTTATTATATTAATAATTAAATCAATGATTCTATGAGAGGCCTCCCCTATTACGTTCTGACCCTTTCTACATGTGTGAAATATAGCAAATCAGGCAGATTTCATATTTACTTGCAATAAATATCTACACTTCTATAATGAATTGTTGTAGACTTAAATCTTCAATGTAGTTTCCTAAAGAATCAAGATGGCAAAGATATTGTGAATAAGAACATAGAGCTAACAAGTTATTCACAAGATATGTTTCTGTGAATAAAGAAATAACAGATAGGAATTTCTGAAAAGGAAGTCAAATTTAAGTTCAGTATTTTTCTTATAAAAGCAGTACAAATTATTAACTCATGCTTTTCCAAATCACAAGTAAAAAATACATTGTGTGTGTTGTTTTCAAATTTGTATTTCATAATTTAGCACTTAATCCATAAATAAAATTCAGTGTTACAATATAGGGTATGATTTCATATTTTTGGTTATTTTTAGATTAAAATAAATATTTACAATATTCAAAAATGTTCATAAAGTAAGTTTAATGACTGTCTTATATGCGTCGCTGTTAGTCACTAAGTCATGTCCCACTTTTTGGCGACCCCATGAACTATAACCCACCGGTTACCCCTCTCCATGCGATTTCCCAGGCAAGCATGTTGAAGTGGGTTGCCATTTCTTTCTCCAGGGGATTTTCCCAACTCAGGGATAGAACCTACATTTCCTACATTGGCAGGAGGATTCTTTATCACTGAGCTACCAGGGAAGTCCCACATGTTTTATATATATATATAGATAGATAAAATTTTCAATGACTGAAAATAAATATTAGATGATTTCTTCAACCCATAGCAGGCTAAATCTTGAAGAAAATGAGTCTTTTTTAGCTAGCACCATTGGTAGATGGACTGCAAGCACAGGAGTATAGAAAAAAGAATAGAACTATCCAGAGAGCTCTAATTGTAGGAGGAGAAAGCATGAACTGTCATAGTTATACTTAGAAAAGGGAGGAGAGAGAGAGGGACTAGAAAAAATTTTAGAAGGAAAAGATAAGGTGTAAGTATAAAGAAATAGATTTAAGGGACTAGATCTGATAGAGTGCCTGATGAACTATGGGTGGAGGTTTGTGACATTGTACAGGAGACAGGGATCAAGACCATCCCCATGGAAAAGGAATGCAAAAAGGCAAAATGATTGTCTGAGGAGGCCTTACAAATAGCTGTGAAAAGAAGAGAAGTGAAAAGCAAAAGAGAAAAGGAAAGATGTTCCCACTTGAATGCAGAGTTCCAAAGAATAGCCAGGAGAGGTAAGAAAGCCTTCCTCAGTGATCAGTGCAAAGAAATAGAGGAAAACAACAGAATGGGAAAGACCAGAGATCTCTTCAAGAAAATTAGACATACCAAGGGAATATTTCATGCAAAAATGGGCTCAATAAAGGACAGAAATTGTATGGACCTAAGAGAAGAAGAAGATATTAAGGGAGGAGCCAAGATGGCGGAGGAGTAGGACGGGGAGACCACTTTCTCTCCTACAAATTCATCAAAAGAATAACTGAATGCAGAGCAAACTTCACAAAACAACTTCTGATCGCTAGCTGAGGTCATCAGGCGCCCAGAAAAGCAGACCATTGTCTTCGAAAGGAGGTAGGACAAAATATAAAAGATAAAAAGTGAGACAAAAGAGCTAAGGACGGAGACCCGTCCCGGGAAGGGAGTCTTAGGCGGCCTTGCTTGGGCTAGGGTCCGGGCCTGAGTGCCCTGAGGACAATCGGAGGGAGCTTCTGTGAGGTGCCAACTTGAACTGTGGGAGACCAAAAGAGAGAGAGAAAATTAAGCGGCCGGAACACACTGCCGGCCGTTCGCAGAACAAAGGGACGGAGAAAGTCCCGAGAAGAGCTCGCAGGCTGCGGACCCGCCCAGCCCCGCTGGAGGCAGGAGGCAGGGGGTAGGGGAAGGTCGCGGCGAGACACAGGGCGCAGGCACCTGACCGGCGCGGGCAGGGACTGGGGCTGGGGACGCAGAGGGCGGAAGGCGCGCGCACCCGACTGGCGCCAGCGGAAACTGAGACTGGGTCCGCGGAAGGGAGTGGGTGCGCCACACCTGGGGATAGTGCGCCCATCAAGCCCCTCGCTGCCTGGACCGCTCTGACGGGGAAGGCACAGAGAGCAGGCGCAGCTTTTCCTTCCACGCTTTTGTGTAACACCCGAGGGCTGGAACCTAGCGCAGCGCGGGGCGCGCTCCATATAGAACAGCCGGGAGCCTGAGCAGCGCAGACGGAGAAAGCAGCGTCAGCCCCTCCCGGCAGCGCCAGCCCACCCCCGCAGGGCCAGCCCCTCCCCGCAGCGTCAGCCCCGCCCCGCAGCGCCAGCCCATCCCCGCAGCGTCAGCCCCTCCCAGCAGCGCAACGGAACTAGCTACCTGAATAAGAGTCCACCTCCGCCCGCCTGTGTCAGGGCGGAAATGAGGCTCTGAAGAGACCGGCAAACAGAAGCCAAATAAACAAAGGGAACCGCTTCAGAAGGGACTGGTGCAACAGATTAAAATCCCTGTAGAAAACACCGACTTCACCGGAAGGGCCCTGTAGATATCGAGAAGTGTAAGCTGGAACGAGGAGCTATCTGAAACTGAGCCGAACCCACACTGACCGCAACAGCTCCAGAGAAACTCCTAGATATATTTTTACTTTTTTTTTTCTAAGTAAGGAAAAAAAAAAAATTTTTTTTTCTTTTTATATTTTTTCTTTTTTATTTTTTCTCTTTTATTTTCCTTTAAAATTCCCTATTACTCCCCCATTACTCCTTAACTTTCATTTTCATAGATTTTTACGATTTTTTTAATTAGGGGAAAAAAATTTTTTTCTTTCTTTCTTTCTTTTGTTTTGTTTTTTTTCTTTTTTTTCTTTTTCTTCTTTTTTCTTCTTTTTTTTCCTTTCCGTTTTCTCTTTTATTTTCTATTTTTCTTTTTCTCTTATTTCTTTTAAAGTCCTCTAGTACTCCTCTACTACTCTTCATTTTCATTTTCACTACACTATAACCTTACAAAAAAAAAAAAGAGAAGCCCTATCTTTAAACCGAAGATTATTCTCTCCCAATCTTGACTCTCTGTTTTCTACCTCAGAACACCTCTATTTCCTCCTTTCCCCTTCTCTTCCCAATCCAATTCTGTGAATCCTTGTAGGTGTCTGAGATACGGAGAACACTCTGGGAACAGACAGCTGCGTAGATCTGTCTCTCTCCTCTTGAGTCCCCCTTTTTCTCCTCCTGCTCATCTCTATCTCCCTCCTCCCTTTTCTTCTGTTCATGTAACTCTGTGAACCTCTCTGGGTGTCCCTAACAGGGGAGAATCTTTTCGCCATTAACCTAGAAGTTTTATTATCAGTGCTGTATAGTTGGAGAAGTCCTGAGACTACAGGAAGAATAAAACTGAAATCCAGAGGCAGGAAACTTAAGCCCAAAACCTGAGAACACCAGAAAACTCCTGACTACATGGAACTTTAAGCAATAAGTGACCGTCCAAAAGCCTCCATACCTACACTGAAACCAACCACCACCCAAGAGCCAGTAAGTTTTAGAGCAAGACATACCATGCAAATTCTCCAGCAACACAGGAACATAGCCCCGAATGTCAACATACAGGCTGCCCAAGGTGACACCTAACACATAGACCCATCTCAAAACTCATTACTGGGCAATCCATTGCTCTCCAAAAAGAAGAAATCAAGTTCCACGCACCAGTACACTGACGCAAGCTTCCCTAACCGGGAAACCTTGACAAGCCAATCGTCTAACCCCACCCACTGGGTAAATCCTCCACAATAAAAAGGAACCACAGACCTCCAGAATACAGAAAGTCCACTCCAGACACAGCAATCTAAACAAGATGAAAAGGCAAAGAAATACCCAACAGGTAAAGGAACATGAAAAATGCCCACCAAGTCAAACAAAAGAGGGAGGAGATAGGGAATCTACCTGAAAAAGAATTTAGAATAATGATAATAAAAATGATCCAAAATCTTGAAAACAAAATGGAGTTACAGATAAATAGCCTGGAGACAAAGATTGAAAAGATACAAGAATTGTTTAATAAAGACCTAGAAGAAATAAAAAAGAGTCAATTAAAAATGAACAATGCAATGAATGAGATCAAAAACACTTTGGAGGGAACAAAGAGTAGAATAACGGAGGCAGAAGATAGGATAAGTGAGGTAGAAGATAAAATGGTGGAAATAAATGAAGCAGAGAGGAAAAAAGAAAAAAGGATCAAAAAAAAAAAAAAAAGAGGACAACCACAGGGACCTCTTGGGACACTGTGAAACGCCCCCCAACATTTTTCGAATCATAGGGAGTTCCAGGAAGAAAGACAAAAAAGAAACGCCATTGAGAAAATTACTCGAGGAGATAATAGCTTGAAAAACTCCCTAAAATGGGGAAGGAAATTAAGCCACTCAAGTCCAAGAAACCCAGAAGAAGGTTCCCAAACAGATAAACCCAAGGCGAAACACCCCAAGACACATATTAATTAAACTAACAAAGATCAAACACAAAGAACAAATATTAAAAGCAGCAAGGGAAAAACAACAAATAACACACAAAGGATTCCCATAAGGGATTAACAGCTGACCTATCAATAGAAACCTCCAGGCCAGAAGGGAATGCAGGACGTCTGAAAAGTTAATGAAAGAGAATAACCTACAACCTAGATTACTGTATCCAGCAAGCGACTCATTCAGATATGAAGGAGAACTCAAAAGCTTACAGATAAGCAAAAGCTGAGAGAATTCAGCACCACCAAACCAGCTCTTCAACAAATGCTAAAGGATCTTCTCTAGACAGGAAATACAGAAAGGTTGTATAAACGTGAACCCAAAACAACAAAGTAAATGGCAACGGGACCACACCTATCAATAATTACCCTAAATGTAAATGGGTTGAATGCGCCAACCAAAAGACAAAGATTGCCTGAATGGATACAAAAACAAGACCCCTATATAACCCCATATATGCTGTCTACAAGAGACCCACCTCAAAACAAGAAACACATACAGACTAAAAGTGAGGGCTGAAAAAAATATTTCATGCAAATGGAGACAAAAGAAGCAGAGTCACAATACTCATATCAGATAAAATAGACTTTCAAATAAAGCTGTGAAAAAAGAGACAGCAGGGACACTACATAATATCAAAGGATCAATCCAGAAGAAGATATAACATAATAAATATATATGCACCCAACATAGAAGCACTGCAATATGTAAGACAAATGCTAACAAGTATGAAAGGGGAAATTAACAATAACACAATAATAGTGCGAGACTTTAATACCCCACTCACAACTATGGATAGATCAACTAAACAGAAAATTAACAAGGAAACACAAACTTTAAATGACACAATGGACCAGCTAGACCTAATTGATATCTATAGGACATTTCACCCCAAAACAAGCAACTTCACCTTCTTCTCAAGTGCACACGGAACCTTCTCCAGAATAGATCACATCCTGGGCCATAAATCTAGTCTTGGAAAATTCAAAAAAATTGAAATCATTCCAGTCATCTTTTCTGACCACAGTGCAGTAAGATTAGATCTCAATTACAGGAAAAAATTGTTAAAAATTCAAACACCTGGAGGCTAAATAACACGCTTCTGAATAACCAACAAATCATAGAAGAAATCAAAAAAGAAATCAAAATATGTATAGAAATGAATGAAAATGAAAACACAACAACCCAAAACCTATGGGACACTGTAAAAGCAGTGCTAAGGGGAAGGTTCACAGCATTACAGGCTTACATCAAGAAACAAGAAAAAAGCCAAATAAATAACCTAACTC